>NC_056730.1:505688860-505946360 GCF_019279795.1 Protopterus annectens | reverse complement strand
TTCAGCACACACGTCACTGACGCACAAATCCATTTCTCAAATCTGTTCAGCACCCTGGATTTTCTTTTGAGGGGAATGGACTGATGTGCTCTCTTCTGGGATCTCCTTTTTGGTGGCTACTGCAACCACCATGGCATCTATCAGGGGACCCTTGCTCCAAAGGGACCTCTCCTAGGGTTAACCAATATTTTATTGGGTTTCTTTAGGACAGGCTCCACCACAGACTGCTTCCAAGCCAGCTGGAGGGCCATGTCAATGAGTTCTTCAGCATGTGGGACCACCCAGGAGTTGGACAAGTCATCCTCGAAATCCCTGAACAATACAGACTCTTCAGGGGGGGGGGCTTCAGTGGGCCAACCCCTTTTTTGCTTCATCAATTCAAGATAATCTCCAAAGGACATGCCTTTTAGGGGGATCCTGTCGCTTCAAAATCTGTATCCTCAAAAACAAACTTGGGAAGAGTCAAAATGCCTCCCCCGGTGAAGGCTTCCAGGGAACGGTTGGAATTAGAGGTTGAACTCGCCAAGCAAGAACCCTCGACGCTTACGTCTCTGTCCAACAGGATGAGCAGAGACAACCACAGGCTCCAATAGAGGTCAGAATGGAGTAGAGTGGGTACTAGAAATTTCCTCTTTGGACTAGGACAGCACCCTCTCAAAAGCCAAAGGCAAATTCAGTGCCAAAGACAGATGTACCTAACCCAAAGTGGCTAAAAATGGAACAACCCCAGACCCAATTCACCTCTGTTCTGAGACTGTCATCAGAGTCAAAATGTCCAGGTTAAAGCAGTTAAGGGTAGGAATGGCTCCAAAAAGCTCAGAGTTAGCTCTCCAATCTCCATACCTCAGCCACAAGAACCTTCCAGATATCACGTTACTGGAGTTGACAGGTTAAAAGAAAATGGTGGAGCCAAAGTTGAAAATAATTGTCAGCTGTGACAGGATTCTCTCACTGGTGACACCTGGCAATATGGGCAGCAGACCCAAAGGTCAGACTGGTGAAGGTGAGATCATGGCTGGGTCGTTGGGACCAGACCCATTGATGGGGTAGGCACCAAGAGGACCACCAACTGGATCGGAATCTGGCCAAACTTCTGCATCATCATATACGTTAGCTTCTATCGGGCTCCTTTTACTGAAAGGACCTGAAGGAAGATGCCACAGAAGGTAGTCTGGATGATCACTGACTGGGTTTATCCTGCAATATGGGACAGTGGATCCAAGGACTAGATGTCTCTGGGGAAAAATGGCAAGGTTGAGTTGGTGATCCTAACCTCTTGGGGGTCTTCGGTCCAGAGTCTGATGGATCTACAGAACTTTCAGACTTTTTCTATTTGGCTCTCCTTCCTTTGTTTCTCTCTGCTCCGCTCTCATTCTCTTTCCTTAGCAGTCCCAAACTTCTCTGCCTTCAAGAAAGGAGACAGTATTTGAAGTAGAAGTCAGAACTCCCTCCTGAGCAGGGAGACTGCCTTTAAAGGACAAGTTTCTTTTGCCAATGAGATGCCCGGCCCAAAGAATGACACATGACTCACAACCCTCCTCCAAATTAGACACCCTAAACAGTACACAGAGTGTGAAGGCCGTGTGTGTGTGTGAGAATCTTGTGGCCACATCCACTGCATGTTTTAAAACCAGAGGCCTTGTCAGCCGTAACGAAGCAACTGGACAAGAAGACGGCAAAGATGACTTCCAAGATGGCTGCACACGGACTAAGAGCTTAAATTTCAGCTCTCCCAGTGTGAAAAACACAGAGGAGAGAGAGCCAATGAACTCATTTTTAGGGTAAATTTCAGTAACTAGCTATGCCTGTATGTCAGGAAAAAAGAAATGAAAGAAAATAAGCTACAAAAGGTGAGGAAAATGCTGACTGCGAAGAATTCTGCAGCTACTCAACAAAAAGCAGTGCGAGCTCCAGCCTTGGTGCAAGACATGACTTCTGGTAACCTACAGGAAAAAAAGCCAAATGTACTCAGAGCTGATTAAAACAAATGAAAATACTGATGGAGTATACAAACTCAAATAACAAAAGGGCGGATAAAATGGAAGAAGCTTTAAATAGATATTCAGATGATGTGATAAAACTGCAAAAATCAGAGGTCAAAATGAAGAAAAGGATGGCTAAACACGAGACTGCTCAAGAAGAGAAGTTTCAAAAAATAGAATTAGAGGACACAGCATGCAGAGAAAACCTGAGATATTCTGCTGTACTACAGAAGCTGGAAGAAGCATAGTATTAATTTTATGAAAGCACAATTAAGCAACTGGACTGGTATTCCACGGCAGGTGTTAACCGAAAGGGCATAACTTGTGTATGCTCCAAATCTGGGAGAAAGCAACCCTCATCCTTTAATAGTAAAGATGCAACCCTATCAGCAGAAAGTGTTGATTCTGACAAAACTGTGGCAGAAGGACAAAGCACTAAAAGTGGGAGACAGAGTGTTTGTGGAAAATAATTACTCACTGTACACCAGGCAGAAGAGGAGTAAATTTATTCCACTAAAATCAGGGAATGTCGAGAATCAGGAGTGAAATTCAAACTGCTGTATCCAGATATCTTCAGAATATTCTTTCCTGGAGGGACAAAATCATTTTCTGATGCAGAACATGCTAAGGTGGAAATACAAAAGTTTTTCCAACAAAAAGTGAGCTATGAAACAGGAGATTCTGCTTCTTACCATTCTGGAAAAAAAAGGCCAGAGACTGTGCCAGTGAGACTTTTTCCAATGCTTCAACAGAAAATGCTTGAGAGACGGAAAAAAGCACAAGAATTGACTAAATGAACTGAGAGTACATTGGAAAGGAAGCAGAGACTGGATTTGGGAGATGCAGATAAACAGGATTAAATCCAGCAACTCTGAAATTGACAAAGTAATGCGAAATTATATTTATGAAACATGACGGAACAAGAAAGTCTGGAAATACTGGACTTCTCTGACTTTGTTAAACTTGTAGGGGACTTTAAAGCATATACCCTACTTCACGTCATTAATGAGGAACACTTACGTGAGTGGAAGGGAAAGAGTTTTCTCAGTTATTTTCAAGTGAAATGGGGATCCTAAACACATGTCCCTGTTTTTTTTTTCTCTAAATGTAAAATCTGTTCAAAACAGTATAATACAAGAAAGAAATGACATGCTTTTTCTCATTTTTGCATGGAGATGACTGGGTTAAGGCTTTATCTAGTAAGTTGTAAGAGAAAGCAAATAAATACAAATGAACAGCAGATATAATAAAGCTCTCCTCTAGCAAATAAAGGGTTGCTTCTGCAAGTGTTTATCTGGTTCTCGTGTCTCCATGGGGGCAACCACATTAAGAGCAATAAAAACAGAACACTCCTTTCTTTTATGTCTTTCTTTCAATGGCTAGGTGATGATGTTTTCTGAAAGAACAAGTGTTTTCACATTCTGGGACAGCAACAAGACAAAACCAGACAGCAGTTGGCAGAAGCACAGGCTATAGCGCGAGTCTTAGCATGGATAACCTTCCTTTTAGGTCAACTTAAGTCTGCAAGTGTGGCTGCCAATTTGAGACAATTGTTCCCATCAGGAAGTTAAAACTTCAACATTTGAAAATGTAAATAGCTGTGTGTGTGTGTGTGTGTGTGTGTTTATATTAAGTTAATAGGTTTTGGGGTGCACTGGATTATCTGATGTTTTTTTATTTGTTTGACGGCTTTCAATAAAACAAGTTTTGCAAGATGTGGCATAGGCTTGAAATGGAAAGTGCAAATAGCTATGCTACAGCAGACACATTTGGAAAAACTGAACATGTGATTATGATACAGAAAGGTTTTCCGAATGTTTAATTCAGCTATTACCTGGGACAAAGAAAAAGAGGAGTACTTATATTAATTGCAAGAAAACATCCAATAGTGATGGAAGATGATAAAAAACAATAATGGTGGGTATGTAGTAAAGGGGTTACTGGCAAGGGAGGAGGATTACACTGGTATGCACTTATATTCCACTAAAATTGCTACAAAGGAGCTTAAGAAAAATCTCACAGATATAATCAGTTTTCAGCAGGAAATATTACTTAAAGCCTGGGACTGGAATTTGATTAACAGCAGGGAAGATGCGTCTGGGGAGCCCAGAAGGGAAATATAACAAAGGAAAGTAGATTTTCTGAATAAATTTAATGAAAATATTGTGCATGGAAGATGTGAATTCAGTAGTAAAAGTTGAGTGAATTTACATATTATTCCCCAAGACACAAAATTGGGCTAGGCTAGACAGAACATGTGCATTTCATTGAATGTTTTGATACACATCCAATAATTATTTCAGATCACGTGCCAATAACAACTAAAATAAAAATGCAGGGTAATGAAATAAAAATGAGACTGATGATTTCATGTCTATCTGTTGAAGAGAGGAATTTAAGTAATAGGCAGTAGAAATTATGTGGGAGTTGTTAGAGAAGACAAATTTCTTCTGAAAATATAATTTTATCCCACTCCCTAGCTAAATTGGTGTTTAAATAACAGTGTGGAAATAAAAGAGCACTATGGTTAAGAAATGCATAGAGGGACTGACCAATGTTAAAGTATTGCAGAATAGGGGGAATCCCACAGAATAACAGAAGGAAAAACTGCAGAGTGCCAAGCAGAAAATAAAGGATTACCTCAGTAATATGCCAGAGTTTATAAAAAATGCTGTTAAGCAAGTTTTTTTTTTTTTTTTTTTTTTTTTTTGATAAAAATACCAGAGCATAAAAATGTTTAGCCCAATGACTCGGGCAACAGAAAATAGAATCTGTTATCGCCAATTTTAGGAAGCCCATAACAAATAAGATAAGAGATCCTGTAGAGGTACAAGAAATATTTTTTAAATTTTATGAAAGTCTGCATAAAGCAGAGAAATATGGAGATCAAAAAAATGTATGAATGGAAATGTTTATGGAAGAATTAAATATGCCAAGGCTGGATGTAGATGAGGCTCAATTACTAACAGTTAGGATAGGAAGAGATTGAGATAAAAATAGTGAAGTTTAACTAATCAACAGGAAAGTCCCCATGAATAGATGGTATTCCTGTAGAAATTTGGACGCTAGGAGGGAAAAAAATAATATGCAAGTTTTAACAGTATTAAGAGGAGAAGCACAAACTTGATGGAAGAAAGCGGTGGTGGCTGTAACAACTAAAAAGAGGGTAAAACCCATCAGATTGAGCTTCATACAGGCCCATTTCAATCATAAACCATGACTATACAGTTTATGTCTATAGGTTCATAGGTTGGTACTAGGCTATCTGCCCGAAGGCATATATTAGTCCAGCCACACTGTGCTGTATTCACCGCCCCTTTAGTAGTTCCCTAGACCCTTGTACTAGCAGCTAGTACCCTTAACCCCTATCTAGTATTGCTGTTGGTGTGATCCCCGGTGTGAACTTTGTTACCCATCCACTCATCAAGGCTCATCTTGAAGAGAGTGATAGTGAGGGGCTCTGTCTTATGTAGATCGGGACCCTGTTCCATAGTAAGGGAAGTCTCTGCGAAGGGAATCTATCCCTCCAGCATGTTCTATTCACTGTTGTGTTGAGGTTTATATCCCTAAAGCGTGTAGCTCGAGTAGATTTGGTTTTGCTAAGATGGAGCATGTTCAACAATTCTGGGTTGGACATGGCTCTGTACGTTAGACAGAGATAGCGGTATGCAACAGAGAACAGTCTTAGCTTTTTCCAATCGTGCTGAATAGGGCAACTGTTTGAGGCCAGTAATCCTCTTGGTTAGGTACCTCTGTAGTCTCTCCAGCTGCTGGAGATGTCTAGCCAGGTACATTCCAATTGGTGCACTGTACTCAATAATGGGTCTGATGAGGGAAGAGTAGAGGGGCACCATTACATCCTTAGATCTTGATGCAAACCCTTTCGTGATCAGATGGGTCACACAGAAGGATTTTCTAACCACTTTGGCAACATAGTTATCAAAGGAAAGCTGACAATCTACTTGGGTCCCTAGATCCCTTATTTCTTCTTCAGATTTCAGGGGATTACCTCCTATGTTGTAGTTTGTGGGTACTCTGTTTTTTCCAAAGGGGACATGCATGAGTCTCATTTAGGCCCTTCTGGAGGATCTCCATGTCGGCCGAAGACTATTATAACACCTAGTTTGCAGTCGTCCGCAAACTTAGTCAGCCACAGCCCTTCCGTGCTTGACTGTACTTCTGAGAAGTATATGCCAAACAGGAAGGGCCCCAGGACAGAGCCCTGATACTGGTCTGGATTCGGACATAGATCCTGCTACTTTTACTTTATGGGATCTGTCTGACAGCCAGTTTGCGATCCATCTTGTGACGTAAGGGTTTATGCCCAGGCTGGTGAGCTTATCAATAATACCTGAATGGGGAATGGTGTCAAATGCTTTAGCAAGGTCAAGGTAAGCCGTGTGTACCTCCTTTCCCTTATCTATAGCCTGAGCAACTGTCTCAAAGAAATCCACCAGGTTCAGGAGGCATGATATGCCCTTGACGAAGCAAAACTGTGTGGGGTCCAGCGACTGGAGGTTCCCAATCTCACCATTTATGAGTTCCATAATGATTCGCTCCATAGCCTTACAGATCAGACTGGTCAGGCTTATTGTCGGTAGTTCCCAGGGTCAGTTGTGGCCCCACCCTTGTGTAGCGGGACCACCGTTGCCGTGCGCCATTCTATGGGCACATAACCTGTGGAGAGGCGGAGACTGAACAGGGTATTAATATGCGGGGTTAATTCCTTTTGTAGCTCCCGTATGACACAGCCTGGGACACCATCTGGTCCCATGGAGGCAGTGTTGTTAGCTTTAGTTAGAGCCTTGTTAACCAACGTATCAGTAATAACTGGACTTGCACAATCCCCTGGAATGGTAATAGGCCCTGTAGGTGGTGAGGGGGGTGGGAGAAATTTGCACTGAACCTGTCAGCCAAGATGTTGGCAATGTCAGAAGGGTCAGTGCATTTTATTCCATTCTGTACTAGCTCAGAACAGACTTGAGCGTTGCCATTTAGGTTTTTGACGTAGCCATAGAAGGCCTTATGGTTATCCTTGGCAACTTTCTTTTCAAAATTAGCTTTAGTTGACTTGATGAGGGCCCTCAATTTCTTACTAATGCTGATCAGGAATGATTTTTCTACTTGAGATTTGGCCTTTTTTTGTGCAAGTCTCCTCCTTTTATTGTAAAGTTTGCTTATGGCCGGGGTCCACCAGACTGGTTTCTTCTTGCTTGAGGAAGGAGTCTTGGTTTTACTTGGGATAGCACGGTCCATGCAATCCTGAAGATGCATATAGAGTGCCTTGGTGTAGGATTCCACATCCTGGATATCATTATCCTTCTGCAAGGGAATAGTGAAGCTTTCCACTTCGGATGCAAGTAGTTTGAAGTTTGCTTTGGAAAGGTTTTTGACTATGGTTTCTTTGACTGGGGGAGGTGGAGGGGTGAGGATGTCCAGGGTTATCAGTTTGTGGTCGGATCTGACCAAAGAGGGAGTGATAATGGGTGTGGTACAATGGGCACCATATTTGTGATTATTAAATCCAATATGTTGTCCCCTCTAGTGGGGGAACATACTAGTATAGTTCAAGGGCATTTGAATTTATAAATTCTATGAATCGCTGAGCACAGGAGTTGGAACATTGGTAGTTCACCCAGTCTATACCAGGGTAGTTGAAATCACCCAAGATTATGGTGTTGGGTAGGACCTTTATATTTTCCAATGTCACAAGAAATGCAGAGTGAGCATCTTGGGACATGGGGGGCGATCTATAACCGGCTACGACTTGAAATGTGGTTTTGCCTGCTGATAGTTGCGCATGGATGATCTCTGGGGCATCCTGCTGCACTACTAACCTGGAGATATGGGTATCCTTGATGAATATGGATACACCTACGCTCTTTGTACTGCGATCCGGTAACTGAGGCTGGAAGGTATGATATGAATTGTAACCTGGCAGTGCTGGGGTGCTCTCTTGATCCTCGAACCAGGTTTCCGTCACTGCACAAACATTGATTTTCTCCATGCTGAGGAGAGCCTCGAGTGTGTGCATTTTGAGGTTGAGACTTCTGGCGTTGAGTAGCATTACCCTTAGTTTTTGGTTACCTGTGCTGGTTACGGTGGTTGGTTTGTCCTTTGAGCCTTGCCTAAAAGAGGCACTATGGGGACGGCAAGAGCCTTGGCCAGTATTCGAAAACCTAGGGGTGACAGGTGCAACCCATCTCTGGCAAAACAGCGAGGCTTGTCTATCATGTCATCCCAGGCAGACAGACACTGGATCCCCTTAGAATGACACCAGAAGCTTAGCAAATTGTTGAAATTGATCATTTTGTCTTTGTATTGTGGTATCATTCTAGGTGAAGGTAGTATGCTACTCAAGGTCAGGGTCATACCAGCTTGGTCTACATGATCACAGAGCTCCTCAATGTCTCTTTTCATGTAGTCCAGGGAGGTACGTCTTGGATCATTCACACCAACATGTACAATGACAGCATCATACTTGTACTTGTTCTGGAGTGACCTAAGTGCCTGTGTTATGTGGCAGATCCGAGCACCCGACAGGCAGCTGACCGTAACCTTCTCCTTGTTCAGCCTGGTGAGTGGAACATCCGTGTGCCTTACTATAGAGTCTCCTATTACTAGCGTGTTAGGTAAGGTGTTTTGCCTTGAGGGCTGTTGTGAGGCACACTGCTGAGGTGAATTGTGTGTTTTCTGGCTTGTGTTTGGGGGTGCAGGTTGCTTGCTTGTCTGCTTTGGAGGGCACTGTTTCTTTTTCAGATTGGTACCTAGTGCCTCCGAATACATTTTTGTGTATTTATGCGTATGTTTTGCCGGTGCTTGTTTTGTAGATTCATGTGTGACAGGTGGTGTGATGCAAGTGTGTCCCTTATCCTCTCGACTGTCTGTTGCATCTATAATGGATAAAAGAATGGCAAAGATGATTCCAAAATTGATAGACATGGCTCAATGTGGTTTTGTGGAGGGGAGGCAAACATTTGACTACATTAACAAAACATTGAAGATCCAAAAAGCAGCTGAATGTAAGAAAATACCACTGTTGTTGATGGGTCTTGATACAGTGAAAGCATTTGGCAGAGTAGGCTGGGAGTTTATGAACAGGGCAATGGAAGCATTTGCATTCCCTGACAAAATTATATGGTTGATTAGGAGGATATATGGAGGAATCTGAGGCAAAAATTAAAGTGGGTGGGTTCCTCTATGATAATTTCTGTTTGAGCAGAGGAACCAGGCAGGGATGTCCTCTTTCCCCCTTATTGTTTGCACTATATTTAGAACCACTGGCAAAGAAAATAACAGACTCAGAAATTCAAGGATATAATTTAGAACTGGTATGGTAATCAAGAAAAGCTGGCTCTATTTGCAGATTTTATATCTGATAAAACCAGAAAAAAAAATACATTTCAATGTTGTGGAACATTTTGGAGCAGTTTCAAATCTTTCCGGGATACAAAATTAATGACGCTATAACAAAGGCAATAGCTATAAATTATGCACCCGCACACAAATTGGTTCAGCAATAGCCATATTTACGGGAACATGATAAAATGAAGTACTAAGGAGTATGGATTAAAAAGGATTCTGGTGTGGCAACTATGGATAAATGGGAAGACACTAAAAAGAATGCAAAAACAGAGAAACTGGAAGCTGTGTTATAAGGCTATGAATAAGAAGATACAAGCAGTTGAAATGTTTTCAGACCCTTTAGTTTTATACACAGGTCAGGCATATTTTTAAATCAACCAGAGGAGAAGTGGTGGATAATTAATAAACAGCTGAATGATTTATCTGGGAGGGGAAGACAGCAAGACTCAAGTGGGATAAACAGATTCTTCCAATAGAACAAGGCAGTTTGGGATTACCATATTTGAAGGAGTATTTTAGAGCTACACACTTAAGACTCCTATACATAGGACAAGCAAAATACTATAATTCAAAATGGAATGGGAGGAGGATGATAAAACAGGGAAGCTCGAGAAAGATAGACTGCGATTTTGGATGTAGATCCTTAAGGAGAATAACAATAACCATGCAGAATATATTATATTTGTAATGCAGCAGAAAGTATTCTAAGAACTAAGCCAACATGGGAATGGAAAAAGAAGATTCTGCCAATAGAGAAGACTGCAATTAGGGATACAGACAATAGGAAACAGGAGGCTGTAATTCACTAGAGAAAACTGGCAAAAGAACCAAGGTACTGGGAGCAGAGGGAAAGGTAACAGAATGGGAAGAGGCCAAGAATTTATTTGGACTGCAGGAAAGAGACTGCCTTCACTATCAAGGACTGATATTAGAGTATAGGCAAAGAGAAAGAAATAAGGGGATACTAAGTGAAAGACCAGCACTGGTAGAGTTTTTAGTAGAATCTAAAACAGAAGCGACTGTTAAAAAAAGAAATAATTAGTAGAGTATACAAAATATTGCATGATAACTATAATAATCAATCAGAGGACATTAGAAAGGATTGGGAAGAAAGACTGGATATACAATTCCCAAAGAAACAATGGGGGTACAATATGCATGCCTCCCAAACATGGAACAAAGTGCAGAAGATTTAGGATCTTTGCTTGAAGTATTTACATAGGTATTTTTATACCCCAAGTAGACTCCAAAGAATTCTTCCACGAGTAGACAGCAAATGTTGGAGGTGTGATAAGGAATACAGAGATAACTGGGAACGTATTTTCTGGGAGAGTAATGACTTGGCAGACTTTAAAGGTTCCCTGCAGACTGCTCCGTCAGAGATACTGGGTAAGCAAATTGGTGTGACTCAGAAAATGATTTCTTTGGGCTATGATACAGAATCAGAATTGCCCAGACATAAGGCCTTTCTGAGTCTAATTATGGTGGCTGCCAAAAAGCAATTATTAAAAAAATGGAAAAGCAAAGTCTAAACCAACTTTACTAGAAGTAGTGACTATAGTATAACAGAGATAAAACAATTAAAATTGGGATCTTTAGAAAAGGGTAGGAGCAAATTTCATTGGAAAAATGGGAACTGTGGGAACAATACATGCAGAGAAGGAACAAGGTTTAAAAGAAGGCAGGATCTGAATGAGCTATATAATGTTTGACTGACTGACTCATTCCTTCCAGTGGAGCTCTTTTAAGTGTGTACCTTTAACTCCCAGTGGGTGTGGCTTCAGTCTTTAAAAAATTAAGTTATCACCTCACAGTTCTACTACATACTAATTGACAGAGCTCATATATGAATACAGTTGTGCTTGCCATCATGTATGCTTAATATTCTGATACCTTGTATGTAGCATGGTTTTGGAATAATTAATGCAAGTATGAACAAGTATTTGACACCTAGAGCAGCAGTAGGATGTAACTGCAGAAACGCCTGGAGACATCACTCGGCTGTAATGAGTTAAGTGAGGTATAACATTTGCAACTACAATTACATCACCATGATTTGTGATGTAGAATGTCTGTGACAAAAATTAAATCAATATGGTTTGTTTTCATTTATAAAACTGTATGACTATTAAATTATCACGACATAGGTAAAGATGCTTGTTTAAACAGAAAAAAAACATCTAAACTAGTTAGAAAAAAAGTTTCTGAACCAAGCTTTTTTTTGGTACGGGACAGAAGAAAGGAAGAGAGGATCCTGAAAAAACACTATAAAAAAGGTTACTAAGAGGATCTAATTACACTGCAAATGTGCTAAACTACACAAAGTACGTACAAATCACAGAAAAAAGTTAGGAAAAGGAAAAAAGCTCTTCTCTAGCACTTCAGCACGGAGACCTCAAAATTGCATCTTGACTGAACAGGCAGGAAATGGGAGCCAAGGTACTCTTGGGACAAGACAGAAGTATGGGAAAGGGAAAAGCCTAAGCCCCGGATCCAAGCTTTTGAAAATGAAGCAGAGGTCGAATCCAACAACTCATCTGTTGAGTTGGATGAAACACATCAGCAGATATTTCTTTTGTCTACTTTCACTGTAATTTTTACTCTGAGTATCAAAACTATTGTACTGTAAATAGTTTCAGTAAATCCATTTATTCCTTCTTTCATACACTTTGTAACATCTACCGCTTACTGGGTCATGGCTGAAAAGGGTCTACAGGTCAGTGTTCTTACCTAGTTAAGAGCTATAAAATAAGCCATAGTGCCTGTCACTGGCACCACACCAAAAGACAGTCATACAGGTACAGAAATACTGCGATGCTCTCCAAGTGGAAATAGGTCACCAATATTACTAGACATCCAATAAACACCTGTCAGTGTTAGGAGAGAACAAACAGCAGGGATCAACATTGGCAGTCAGTGGCATCTACTCTAAAGAGGAACTTGGGCAATCCGTGTGTGTTCAGCACAACTAGTCTTCTCTTGGTGGGTGTGACAGGATAAAACTAAGCATAACCATGAGAAAAGAGAAGAAGTTCAGACTGTTGAGATCCAATATAGCTTAAGGTGTTGAGTATTTTTGAGCACCAATAATATGGAATACCATCCTTTGTCTTTTCTAGTCCCCTAGGCCCTCCCGAATGGTTCTTTACAGAGTTGCTGCCCCTCCTGTCCTCACCTCTGGCTCCTAAAAGGGTGACCACCCCAAAGATAGAGATTTTCAGTCAAGACTTGAAATAAAAACACATTGTCAATGTCCAATTACCCACCATTAACCAACTCTCCATGGAAATCTTGCACCCTGTAAAAAAATGTAAGGAGAACCTCCCCCAACTGCCTACAGCAGGTAGTAGGTAGAATGGAATCAGCAACAGCAGTGAAATTCCATCACCACAACCTCTATAGACTACTCAAACCAACAACCATTGGCCCAGCAACATTGCTAGGACCTAACTGACTATTTCCAACTCTTTACGGGGGGCTCTCTAGGCTATGAAAAAAAAAAATGTTTCTAGTTCCTTTCAGTCCTTGAAAAGGAGTGCTGTACAAAATGAAATGTCACCTCTGCAGTTGAAAATGAAAGATTACTTATTTTTCATGCACTACTGTGGTGGTGGTGCTGCGGCAGCACTGTTGCCTCACAGTAAGACGTTGTCCCGTTCGATTCTCAGCTAGAGCGTCTTCTGTCTGGAGACATGCGTGAATGGACATACCTTCGTTGAAGGTTGTGCGTCAGGGCTGGCAACTCGGCACGTAAAAATCTACTGCCAATCATAAGCGGACCGGAGTTCCGCTGTGGCGACCCCTAACTGGGAAAAGCCGAAAGACACAACAACTTATTTTTCATGCACTGGAGATGTTAAAATTAATTTCAGCCTAAACAGCAAAGGTAACTTGACAGGCACATCTACGAATGTTGCATTGGTGTTTTCAATGTAAAAGTTAGGGTGCACTCAAGAGTGTCAGTATACAACTAAGCCAGATCCCACCACTCAATCAAGTCCATCTGCAGTGCTGTACATAACAATTACCATGCTATTACTGACCAATGGAAGACACTGAGTTTTTTTTGTTGGACAGTAACACATACAGTTAGTAGTATGCAACATCTTATCCATACCTCTCAACCTGCAGACATTAAAAAAGGGGAAAAAAAAGTTACTTGAAAAATGATATCTAGCTAAAAATCTTGACATCTAATTAGCAAAAAAATTTTAATTAACTCTTCCTGCTTCCAGTAGGAATTCAGGATACTACTCAGAAATGCAGATTTAAAAAACAGACATACAAAAATTATGGAAAAATAAGCACATTATCAAGACAAAGTCTGTAGGCTTTAATGTACTTTATCACAAAATTTTAACACACAAGGTCATTTATTTCTGCTTCAGAAAAGGGGAGTTGTAAGATGCATCTGTGACACCCGTGCCCTGGCCCAGCAATCAAGGAGCCTCAATCCTCACCACTAACACCAGAGAGGTAGTCTCATATGAGGAAAGGATAACAAATACACACAGTAAAATGCTATTTCCCTTAAGAGCACACAGAGATCACAGTCAGTACGGGGATGGTCGCTCCCTTGCTCCCCAGGTCCCCAATAAGACTCCCCACTGGCACAGCTATAGGGTCCAGATCTCAGCCTAGCTGGGCAAGCTAAAATCTCCAGCACCCTCTCTGTCCAACCAGTGCTTCGTGTCCCTGCCCAAGTAGCTGACACACACACACACACACACACACACACACACACACACACACACACACACACACACACACACAGATAAGAGGTTATACAACCACACAGACACTTCTGGGGAAGGCTGGCACAGGTTCTCCAGCTGTGCCCCTTTACCCAGACTATACGGTAGTAATTACTGCCACCGTACAGCTAATATTATCAGCTACCCAAAGGCCCTTAAAAGGGTGTCCAATTATTACTGTGCAATATTATTATCCAATTGGTAGTATAGCCCAGGGCTAAAGCTATAGGAGTGGCCTTGTACAATTTTACCAAAGGCATACAACTACTATAAAGAGCTTAACTTCTCTACACAAACCAGCCACAGTTAAAAGGTTTTAAAATATTTAAAAATAATTAAAACCACAAGACAATACTTCCTACTACACAGTCAGTGCTAGTCAGAGTTCAGAGATCACACAGAAATACTTAAAATAAATCAGTAGTACAGTTCTGACATCACAGAAAAACACCTGCTCTTTATAGTTCCTAGCTAATCTAAAAGAAAACACAAGTCTAAGATAACTTACGTAAGACAACAAGCAGTGCCGAGTTGGTTAGTCAGACAAAAATACTCAATTTCTGGTTCTCACTGTTTAAATTGAAACTGCAGTTCTGTTAAACATTACATCATCTTTTACACGTTCCTGGTGTCCCCAGGCTGACAGAAACCGCATTTACATTCTTTTAGAGTTAGATCAATAAAGGACATTCCACATGTAAATTCTGGTCATTAACTTTAGCCTTAAAACAATAGGCAGGAAGCCTTCATCTAGCCGGACTGGATCCAACTTGTAAACATCAAAGACAGTCATGAAATAATTTTACTTTCAAAGGACCAACAAGAAATGCTTGACTTAGCTTTCTTTAGAGCAGAGGGCAATGTTGACACATTGTTTTAAGTTCAACATTTCACAGTATTTACAAATGATAGAATTATGTACCAAATTCTATTTGACTAGGCCGGCAGCCTTCACCCATCTCTACCAGTCTTCAGTGTGTCCTCCTCCTTTACATTGCTGCCACTAGTATGCGGGCCACACATTGTGGTTCTCTGTGTACTTGACAGCTTCAGTCATTAAATGTGATAAGAAGGATTCAGAAATTGTACAAATTGGTACATCAAGCCTGAAAAAGGAACAAACCTCCAAAAATAGGTACATCGTGTGAAGGGGTAAATCAAGCCTGAAAAAGGAATAAGGAGAGTTGAGAGGGCTAATCTTATCAAAAATATCCCACTGAAAACAGTGCATATATAAGGTATTACAGTACTCATTGTTAAGAATGAAGTTTACTTCCCCAGCCTATCCAAAACCCTTGACTTCTTGTCATGGAGATAACACTGTGACTGAAGATTAGGATTCCTTCTCAGCGCAGGCACAGAAATGGACACATCCATCTGAGGGTTCTCGTGGGAGGTCTGAGAACCATATGTTTTCCCTGAATGCCAGTCCACAGCATTTAGGTAGCTGCACACTATATTTACTGCACTGCCTATAATGTCAGCAAAGATAGGAACCATGCAGGAAAATTCTCTATGTGACCTGCAAATGTCCTGCAATCTCTTCTGCAGAGAGAAAATTCCTAACGTGAGGAGTTGCCTTTTTCTCAACTTTTGTAAAATTTCACTGCATTTTGGGTTGTGTCAAAGACAACAGACCATTTGTTGTCCTCATCCCCCATCAGAACATCAAAATGAGTCTTTCTGGTACCCTTTCTTGGCTCTTCTGGACAGCCTTCTGCATCAGAAGATGAAAACAGAAACCAGAAAGAGAGAAAGTACAGTTGTGTACACTTACCACAAATGTAGATGTTAGAGTGTATTCACTGTTGCAGTCATTACATTTGGGGTAATTTGCTGGCAGGTTGCCCTTAGCTGGCCTGAATAACAAAGTCTTGGGTCCTGTGTGTCTGTTGCTGTGTCCTCTTCCATGATGTCAGGTTGTCAGGGGTATAAAACATGCAGCCAATGCCATTTTATTCAGTTTTTCTTGCCCCAGATGTCAGGTGCCCCCCAAATGGGGAGAAAATAAATAAATAAATAAATAAACAAACAGAAATATATATATAACTGCACTTTTAGCAACAAAAACTTTACCTTCATCTAAAAGCAAATACACCACAAAGGCTTTAGTGTATAGTGAAGGAAAGAAAAGGGGATGGCGGATGGGTAACCCGGACTGCAACAGTGAATACACTCTTAACATCTACATTTATGGTAAGTGTACACAACTGTACTATGTTCTTTGTGTTTCACTGTTGCAGTCATTACATTTGGGTAGAATCCCAAAGCTATGGATGGGAGGATGGAATTAAACAGCATTAGGAGCAGCTGTAAGGCCCTGCAGAACTGCAGTGGCAAAGCCTGCCCTGGATTTGGAGGAGAGAGACAAATGATAATGCTTTGTGAAGGTATAAACAGAGCTCCAAGTAGCAGCTTCTAGAATGTCTTTGGTTGGAACCCCTCTGAGAAAAGCTGCTGAAGTAGAGGCAGCCCTGGTGGAATGTGATCTGATCCGCTTGGGCACAGGTTTACCGTGGTGCAAGTAGCAGAAACGAATGCAGTGAATTATCCACTTAGAAATAGTCTGCTTTGATATAGCCTTCCCCTCTGACCCTGCAGCAAATGCTACCAGTAGTTGCTCAGACTTTTAGAGATTGGGTCCTGTTTAAGTAGAATCTTACATGTCCGTGTACATGCAATGAATGCAGAATCCGCTGCCCCTTGTTCTGCGGATTTGGGTAAAATGTTGGCAGGTGAATGGTCTGGTTAAGAACCACAATCGATACCACCTTAGGCATAAAAGGACTGGTCCTGAAGGACACCCCTGTCCAGGTAAAATATAATAAAAGGCTCCACTGCCATGAGAGCCTGTAGTTCTGAAACCCTTCTTGCTGAAGTGACTGCCAAGAGAAAAGCCGTTTTCCAAGATAGAAATTTTATATCCGCAGTAGCTGCTGGTTCAAGAGGAGGCAGGGTGAGTTTTTCCAGTACAAAATTGAGGTCCCATGCAGGAGTTGATGATCTTCTGGAAAGCCTTACATTTTTGGTCCCTCTAAGACGCTGTTTAAGCAGAGGATGAGAAAAGCGGGGAGGCTCTGTTGTAATGAGCCGAGATGGCAGAGGCATGGATTTTTATTGAAGAAAAAGATAGGCTCTTGTCAAATATTGTAAAATCTGGGGAATATTGGGCTTTGCTGTATCTGTTCCCTGTGCTTGGTTCCAATCACAGACTCTCTTCAGTTTAAATCAGCATAAGATTTTCTAGTACTAGGCCTTCTGGCTTCCAAAATGACATCCATCACAGATTTACTGAGGTGTGTTGTTTGAATAATTAATCGATCAGCCATGCTACAAGATTCAGAGTTTGGAGCAGAGGTGGCAGAATTTGATTGTTCTGCTGAGACAGTAGATGAGGTATTTGAGGCAAGTACCATGGAGGAAGTTGATACATATTCCTCAGAAGTGGGTACCAGTGCTGGTGAGGCCAGTCCGGAGCTACTAGGATCATTTTTGGTTTTTCCTGTCTGACTTTTAGTAAGACCTTGGAGAGTAGAGGCAGAGGGGGGGAAGGCATAGACTGATGGGTTTTTCCAGCTGAAGGATAGGGCATCCACTTTCCATGCTTTTTTGTGAGGAGTTCTTGTGCAGAATTTGTCCAACTGATAATTTTGGGGAGAGGCAAATAGATCCATGTCTGGGCTCCCCCATTTCTGTGTTAACATGCTGAAGATCTATGGATCCAGTTTCCATTTGTGCGGGTCCATAAGATTTCTGCTTAGGTCATCTGCCAGAGTATTTTGTTTTCCTGGCAGGAACTGAGCTTAAAGATGTACTTTGTAAGTCAGGGCTGTGTTCCACAAAGCCATGGCTAGTCTGCAAAGGGGGTAGGAATGTGTACCCCCCTGCTTGTTTATGTACCACATAACTGTGGTGTTGTCCATCTTTATCAGTAGTTGTCCTGGATGAAGTCCTTGAAGGCTGTCAGAGTATTCTGAACTAATAGCATCTCCTTCTGGTTGATATGCAGATGCATTTGGTTTGGGCTCCATTTGCCCTGAAAGCATCTCCCCACCAGGTGGGCCCCCCAAGCATAGTCTGATACGTCTGTAGTTAGGGTTTGCGTGGCAGGGGGTAGAGTGAATGACAGCTTTTGACGACATGTCTCTGCCCACCAAAGAAATTCCTGTTGTAGGCAGGGAATCATGGTTTCCAGACTGTGACGATGTTGACTCCATAAACTTTTTAGGTACCATTTCCTCATATGCAGTCTCACATATGGAATTAGTAGAATGCAGAAAGCCATGAACCCCAAAGCCTGCAGAATTTGTCTTGCAGATAACTGGATTTTTGTTGCCATTTGTTTGAAGTATGTTGTCAGTTTCCTTTGTTTGTCTGGTGTAAGGTAAGCCATCTGGGCAGTTGTATTCAAGCTTGCACCCAGGAATGTAATTATTTGAGAGGGTACCAGTTGCAATTTCTTTTCGTTTATGGTGTACCCTAGGCATACTAGAAGCCTTTTTACAAACGCCAGATGTTGAAGAAGAGAGTGTCCTTGTCCTCTACTTGAATGAGACAAGTCGTGCAATTACTGGTGCCAGGCACTTTGTAAAGACACTGGGCGCAGTAGATTAGCCAAAGGGCAGTGCAGAGAATTGGTAATCCAAAAAACCTGCTTTGAAGCAGAGGTATCTTCTGCATGATTCCCTTATTGGGATATGCAGTTATGCCTCTTAAGTCTAGAGTTACTAACCAAGCATTCTTGCCTAGCATAGGCAGTAGCTGTTGCAAAGTCAGCATTTTGAATTTTGGAATGTCCAGGAACGTGTTCAAAATTGATAAGTCCAGTATTGGACACCATGAATTGTCTTTTATGGGTACCAGGAAAAGTCTTGAATAAAACCTTGTCCTTTTTCCTTTTCTGGTACCGGTTGAATAGCCCTCATATTCATGAGGGACATTACTTGTTTCTGGGCCTCTGCCCTCTGGCTTTGTGGCAGATCTGGCCATCCGTTTGGAATTGGCAAAGTATGGAAATTAAATCTGTACCCCTGGGATACTATATTTAATACCCACTTGTCCTGGGTAATTAACTGCCAATTTTGAGCATGAAGTGCTAGTTTCCCCCCCCAAGGGGGCTGCCAAAAGGCAAGTGCTTGGTGATAGTAGAGAAAAGTCATTGAGACTGTTTACTGTAGGGTTGTGCTTTGTTTCCTCCAGTTTTGGAAGTGGAGGCACACCATTGCTTTGACCTGTAAGAACCCTGTGATTGGTATCTGGAGCCTTTTGAGAGCCTGGATTTGCCTTGAGTGGCTCTGTTGGACACAGGAAAGGACCAATTTTTAGTAGGCCAGTGTCTACTGAACCTGGGTGGCTGCACTTGCAAGAAATCTTTTACAGTTTGCATAGATTTTGCTTTGTCTTCCATTTTCTTTAAAACCTCTTCTGCCTTATTACCAGAGTATCATGCTGCAAAGGGGCATCCAACAATTTAGCTTTAACATGATCAGGCAGATTTTGCTCCTTGAGCCAGGCATGCCTTCTAACCACAGATACAGTAACGGCGGCCCCATAGCTGGCCTTAGGCATAAGCCAACTAGGCAGCCGCCTAGGGCGCCAGACTAGCAGGGGCACTTTTCTAGTATTTATTTGGTGTAGGTAGACCAGGATGAAGGCATCGAGTGGTGTGGTGGGGGGCACCGTGGAGCCCTTATGCCTAGGGCACCAGATGACCCAAAGGCCGCTGCGCCCTACAAGAGTCCTCCAAGGAATCAAAAACCACATTGCAAAGTATGCTTTCCAACCTGTTCTGCTGAATGAAATAATTCCTGTAAAACTCTATATTCCATGCAATCAGAAATCAACATAATTTTCTGTTTCAGTAAGCCCATTACATGCTGTTAATATTTAAGCATATGAAACTGGCAGTTTAAGGCCCTGATTGCCAAGGTTGCAGACGTATAAATCTTCTTTCCCCATCTATCCAGCGCCCTGGAATCTGTCAAGAGGGGGTACGATTTTTGGCTGTAGAGGCCTTTACACCCTTGGGACCCTGAGAAATAGTCTCAGGATCAGCAGCAGGATTTTTGAATAGAAATTTTTGGGAGTCAGAAACCCTGTAATATCTGTCTGGCTTACTAGGAGGAGGAGGCAGGGAATCGGGAGCCATGCTTGATTCCAAAAACACATCATCAACAATGTCTAATACAGGAGATATTGCCAAAGGCCTATTCTGGGGAGGAAGAAGGAAATCCCCAAGCCTCATTTTTGATTCAGAGAAGTCCTGACTCTCCCACTGAAAATGTTCCCTTAAAGTATGCAAAGTCTCTTAAAAAAAAAAAAAAAAAAAAAAAAAAGAGTACTCCTCAGGAGGAGATGCAGATGGGATGGATTCCTCTGCATCAGAGTCCTCATAGGGTGGAATAGAAAATTCCTGATCAGAAGAAATGAAAACCTGATCTGAAGACTCATAATCAGTGCCTTGCCTAGGCCTCTTAGCTGGGGGGGGGGGGGGTTGGGAACCCCTGATCAAGGTAATTAAATCTTCAGCCATTTTGATAATCTGTTTTTTTAGGCATAGGGGCCTGAGCAAGTGGCTCATGCATCATGTTTTAGACATAGAAGATGTTTTTGACCTTGTTTTTGAGGTTGGTATCTGTTTAATATAAAAATGTTGAGGCCTGAAAACACCCTCAGAAGCCGGTGCCTGCTCAGCGGCTTTGGACCCATCCAAGGGAGAGACATCCACGGGTTCAATACTCTGAGAATCTCGCGGCATACTGGACTTCAAATGGGTCACGGTAGAGGCCTGCGACTCAAAAGTAGCGGGTATCAGGGGCTGCGAAAGCACCTCACCGTGAACCGGCGACTGCCTTAGGAAAAGCTTTGTCATCGGTTTTGGACCTCGACGGTCTGTCTCTTTCTTTGTGTTTTTTGTGAACTCCGGTAGTCGGACTGCTAACCAACATTTCAGGATAATTAAATCTTGAAACAAAAAATTTAGAAGCAAAAATATACCGACGCTTAATAGTGCGTTGGTTCAATCTAGCACAAAATTGACAGCAAGGCACGTTGTGATCTGGGCCTAGGCAAGGAATACAGTACAGATGAAAATCCTTACGAGGTATTTGCTTCCCACAAGTAATGCAATTAACTTTTACAGACATCAGTAAGCAGCAAGAAAAAGTTTCCCCAAAGGGGTACTTAGCTTTAGTTTGAAGACTTCAGTTCTGAAACTCGAATGTGAAAATTTCAGGAGTCAGCCGACCAGCACTTGCGAACTGCTTTTGCTTCGGTCACCACGCGGCAAGAAAGACTGAATAAAATGGCGTCGGCTGCATGTTTTATACCCCGGACAACCTGACGTCATGGAAGAGGAGACAGCAACAGACGTAGGACCCAAGACTTTGTTATTCAGGCCAACTGAGGGCATCCTGCCAGCAGATTACCCCAAATGTAATGACTGCAACAGTGAAACATGAACATTTGACCAAGAGTGTAAAATTTCAGATCCATCTTTGAAGAATGCCTATAAGAAAAAGTCTAAGAATCATACTTAAAGCAGGGGTGCAACACCCTTAATAATGGAGCAGTCAGTGCAAAAAAGGCAAACACAGGCACCCCCTTAAACAGGCTGAATTTAGGTAGCATGACATAGCTCAAACAATGATGACATATCAAAACACCAGATAGGCCAGAGCTGGGCACTATAAAGTGAATCTGTCATAAGGTCTAAAGAAGCAAACACTGAAGTCCACAAAAAAGACCAATAACTGATCAGAGAAGCTTACACAGTCTAGGCCAGTGCCATACCCCTTGAATTCAACATGGAACAAGTCAAAACCAGATGAAAACAGCATGAAGCCAGAAGCACCAGCATCAGCCCATTCAACACTTGAGGATCATCCATAAAAAGTGGGAAGACTAATATCACTGTAGTCTAAACAGACATTGGATTCTCAACATCCTCATAAAAAAAAAAAAAGAACACAAAATATTTCTATGGTGCCATAAAATGTATCTTACCCAAGAGTTTTAAGAACCTTTGCTCATTGTTTTTATTACAACTGCTTACAATACCACCTATTATTTTTAGATCCAATAAATACTGGTGAACATGAGGTTAACTTCCATATCTAACAGTATATAAATCAGGCAGCATACTTAACCAGCTTCAATGCGTGCCTTTACGCAGAAGGAACTTAAGATACACATATACAGTATTATGATGTGAAATAGTGTAGAATCCCAAGGCAAGTTTCCACTGGGTACTAGAAGAATCGGGGATGGGGTTTCCTGACAAGAAAATTGTTTCCTGGCAGAAAAAATCTGAAATACAGTAAAAGAAAAGATACTAAAATTATCCACTAACAGATTTGCCCAGCAGTAAGGCAATGGGGGGCATGGAGGGCAAAATACAAAAAAAAGAAAAACACACACACACACACACACACACACACACACACACACACACACACACATATATTACATATGTACACAAGTAGATATGTGCACACAAATGAGTACATGTATAAATATATACATTTATAGGGCTGTATTACACAAGAACACTGCGGTGGTGGTGCTGCGGTAGCATTGTCGCCTCAGTTAGACATTGCCAGTTCGATTCTCAATTAGAGCGTCTTCTGTGTGGTGACATGCGTGAATGGGCGTTCTACGTACAAATCTACTGCCAATCATTAGCGGACCAGAGTTCCGTTGTGGCGACCCTGAACTGGGAAAAGCCTAAAGACACAACAAAATTACACAAGAATACTTCAGTATTGCACTGAACTCTTTTTGAATCTCTACTAAAACTATAACATTTGGGTTTTTCCCACATTACCTGTCTTCAGTCCCTGTCAGAAATGTCATCAACTAGGACCCTGTCTAAGTGGGCGAATGTTGATCGCACTGCTGCAAGTTTTTTTTTCCCTTAATGCTGATAGAGGCACAATGGACCCATATAAAGTTAGAGAAGCTTCTTGTAATGTTTAGTTTTTTTTTCAAGCCCTTTAAGGCCCTCACAAAGACTTGTGATTGCAGTAGGCTATTAACCAATTAGTGTGGTTATAACTAAAACATTAACTATGCACAATATCATAAATCATAATTCAAAAACACTACTACTTACAACTTTCTCAGAAGCAAAGGGAGGGATATTTTACTTTTTATTTACTGCATTTACCAGAGCTACTGCCGCTGCCATGAGACCCAGGATCTTGATACAAAAGGTTTAACATGAAGTGAGGTGCAAAATTCTGAGCTAGTAAATTCTACAGGACCAAGAACATGTC
The DNA here is from genome assembly GCF_019279795.1 of Protopterus annectens. Classification (NCBI taxonomy): domain Eukaryota; kingdom Metazoa; phylum Chordata; order Ceratodontiformes; family Protopteridae; genus Protopterus; species Protopterus annectens. The sequence continues at coordinate 505,922,984 of NC_056730.1, read as the reverse complement.
TTTGGGCAGCTGCCATTAACTCTGAATGCTGTCAGTGCAGCCAATAAAAAGCAAAATTTGGGCTTTTCCCCACTATTACTGTCCAAGAAAATTGCACACTTAGCAAGGACTCCCTGTGATGAACTAGAACTTCCACAGATTGAGCAGTGAGGAATCAATCGTTTAAGTAAAGAAGTATCTTAGCTCCCTGCATGCAGATTCTGGTGAACTGTTAAATATGACCCCAGTAGTGGAGGTTAGAAGCAAGACAGAATGCCAAGATCTAGAATTAGTAATGACTAGCTACGACACAGAAGTAAAGCCACTTCCGGGACTTCCTGGATACTTACATAAAGGCAGCTATCTTGTGGTCCAAAAAGCACATCCAATCTCCTGAAAAGCATGGAAGGATAACTTCAACATGACACAAAAGGTGTCTGTGAGATAAGGAAATTTAGGCCACAAAAATCAAGTAATGGCTTGACATCACTTGCTTTCACTAGCTGAAAGACTTACCCCAACCTTTATATATTGCTGGTCAGAAGACGCCTCCTGGGTGGCCCTTTTTCGTAACAGACAATGCTTTCCTTTCTTACTGCATGTTTCTGATTGATTGGGGGTAACATCCGGTAAGGGTAGAGAGAAGGGAGTGGAGTCTGATTAGGAAAGGGAACTGTGTACCCCTGGGGCATTCTGATCCTTCTATTTCCAATTGGTTTAAGTGCAGAAACTCTCAACCTCAGTCTGCCTCCAAAATGGACAGTCCAGCAAAGGTTCAGGACTGCTGATACCCACCTGTGGGCAGACTGCAGACTCCTGTTGAAGGCTGGGACCCTTGCCTTTGGGACATTGATCCTGCTGAAAGCTTTTCTGCCTTTTAAATTGCATTGCTTCTTCAAAAAAAATCCCTTGCATTATCTTCTCCAACTAGTGCAGTCTATTTCTCTCCCCAACAACTACTGAACAAATTATCAAAAGGAAAAAACGGAGCACAGTGCTAACATATTAACCACCCCATTCTTCTTTCATTCTTGCATTACTTCTGACAAATTCAACCTTCCAATCCATCAATACCACTGCTACTGGTGAATATTTCACGTAGTGCATGCAGTAGGAAAACACATAGGATAACCAAAGGTCATACTTTACTCCACATATTCTGAAAACACACAAAAAAAGCAATGCCTCACAAGACATGTTCTAGATTCTATGTTGTATGCTTTCTCTTCTAATTTTGACAGACCCGGTTAAGTGCAACTGGCATCAACCCATCTTCATTCACCTCTTCTTTTACACAATTTTCTTCCAGCATCACTACACAAACCAAATAGTCTCTCTGCTGCTCTATCAAGACCAACAGATCTTACACTTCATTCCTGCTAAAACTTTCAATGTAAGCACATACATTAATCTCCAACTAGATGCATTACAATGTGAAATTCCAGAGCTTTCTCTCCTCTTAAAAAAGATCCACTTTCATGCCTTTAGCATCCTCACTGACACCAGTAGTTGCCCATTCATAAGTGCTTACAGTTCTTGACCTGTGAGGATCTTTGAAAGCCCAGCCATACACTCCCACAAAGTTTTTTAGCCCTTGTATTTTAAAGGAAAACTCCACCTTACAACTCAAAACATTTTTTCCATTGCGTCTTTGTTTTTGAACTATTTTAATGCCTCAAAATCACTCCCAGTGCTTCTTTTACAATTTTAATGTTTTTCTCTCAAAATGGCGGATGATGGGGCCTGCCTTGGTAACATGATCTTGTTTTTTTGCTTTCATTCCTTCTTCCCATAATACATTTCAAGTCTTCTTTATATGACTCATGCTAGATATAAGGAAGTGGTGCTGTTTTCTCATGCCATTAAGACTGAACGTCAGGACTGTGAAGCACTGACATCTAAACACACCTTCTATAACACAGCTGCTTCTAGGTTTACCTGACTTAGCTTCATTTGTGTGTCTGTCATAGCTTGTTCTATGCTATAAAGAGCTGCTACCTACTTGCAGCAAAAGAAAGTTGATAACTGTTTTTGTAAAAGGAGTCTTGTAGTCCTAGAAGATTTGACAAAACCCTCACACACACTCATGCTGAGGTGGGAAAACTCTCACCACAGTAAATGATCCTTGCTGTACATTTACAAGTGACAAGTAATTGGACTTAATCTGCTACTTCCCAATGCATTCAGTGGGAGGATTTTTCAGTGGGAGGATTTTTCTCTCTCATGAATGACGCAGATTTAAAATGTGCTTTACTAGTTCCTCAATCATTTCTATCATATTAACCCTCCTTTTTTCTAGTTCATAGTCATTTATACTTTGGTAACCAGGAAAGTGAATTGGTCCCAGGACCCTTTTCAGCCACAGATTAGGCTACACTGGCAAAGATAACAATTAAATACAAAAAAAAAAAAAAATACTGAAAGACATTGACCAAGACTACTGCATGTGCAACACATGTACAATGTTGGACAGTGACCAAGTAAATCACTGAGCAACATTTACTAGAATGTATACATTAAAAATGCTTAACTATACTATGTTGTTTATTATAAAAAAATCATTGTATACACATACTGCACGCATACAAATTTTATATATATATATATATATATATATATATATATATATATATATATATATATATATATATATATATACACACACACACACACACACACACACACATATATATATATATATATATATATATATATATATATATATATATATATATATATATATATATATATAAAATATATAATATATAATATATAAAATGTGTGTGTATTTAAACACAGTTAAGTACTTCTGATTTCATTTTCTTAGTGTTTTTAATGCAAGGACACACAGTAAATGTATGTTAAAATAAATTCAGCTGTATATTATGCTTGCACTCTGAAGCCGTGGTGGTGCAGCGGTAGCGTTGTCACCTCACAGCAAGAGGTTCTCCCGTTCGATTCTCGGCTGGAGCGCCTTGTGTGGAGTCTGCATGTCCTCCCCACCACAGAGTGGCGTTCGAAAGACGTGTGTGAATGGGCGTGCCTTCGTTGAAGGTTGGGTGTCGGGCTGGCACCTTGGCACCGTAAATATCGACTGCCAATCATTAGCGGACCAGAGTTCCGCTGTGGTGACCCCTAACCGGGAAAAGCCAAAAGAAAAACAACATTATGATTGCACAATGTAAGGACTCACTCAAAGTCAGTGGGAATCTCTTACAGTGGATCTGCATGTACTAGACATGCATCCCCCTCTGGAAGGATGGCATAAAACAGCATAAAAGACTTTATGAACAGTATCAGTGTACCTAGTTGATATGGTTGCCACCTGACTCTCTCAGCAGTTCTGGCCTGGGAAGGGGGGGGGGGGGGGGGCTTGAAAATGGCAAATGCATTGATACTGTATTTTCTGACTTTTCTCTAAATGTCACAGAAATCTTTGATACTATATTTAAGTTATCTTACTATATAAACTATTATAAAGAACATTTAAAGCTTAGCATTTCAATACTGTGTTGCTACTTATGTAAATTTGTCAGAAGAGTTGACAATTGCCTTTAAACCCCTAACTGATCTAATTTTTTTTTTTGCTATGAAAGGGGAGTGTCGAGTTCTCCTCCCCTCTGCAATAAAAACAGTGGAAAACAGTACCACAACCTTGTCTTTTTTTATATTAGCGGTTGTGTTCCTGACATTAGCAGGATTAATTGCCGATCTAAGCCTGACAGCAGTACCTAACTGGGTAAACTAAGATTTAACTGTGTCTATGATATGTCAATGAGGTGGAGAGAAATTTCTCTGCAAAGTATGTGAGAAGTTGGTTTAAAAAAAAGAAGTAGGTGGACTTTTCCCTTCCCTTGACTCCAATGCAAGGAAATAAAAGTTTTAAGAATACAAGCAGGTTTCTGGTACCTACACAATGCTGGACCCATACTGTAGGGAGAAAAGAAACCAACGATTGAGTTAAAATGTATTAGAGGGTGGAGTTTTCCTTTAAGTACAAATAATCCAAAAATGAACAGAACATTTACATGCTGTCCTACCATAAGGGACTGTGGTGCTAAACCAGGGGTGAATTAGCGGTTACCCATCCATTCATCCAGATTATGACTGAACATTGTAAAGTTGCTTTATGTGGAGAGCAAGACTATTCCAAAGTGGTACTCTCTGTGATGCACATCCCTCCAACATGTTCTATTTATATTACAAAAGAGATTTAGATCTCCCCAGCGGATTTTTAAGCCTCCACAATTCTTGAGAATGTGCTGTAGGTATGACATGGCAGGGCAGCAATCAGCAGTAGCCTGTATAACACTGAAGCAGAGAAAGGTGAAAAGACGGAGATAATATGGTGATCAAAAGGACAGTTCATTGTCTACATAGGCTCCCAGGAACCTAACTACTGGATAAAACTTCAGGAGTACGGCGTCTACGTGACAGTTACAAGGAAATTCTTGCTAGTCAAAGAATACTACTACACATTTCTTGGCATTCAGTTTTAGTCCATGGTTTTCACACCAGCTGTTTGATTTGGAAAGCCTTCTTGGAGGAGCTTGGCATCCTAGGAGGAGTTTATGATGGCATAAAGTTTACAGTCATCTAAAAACTTGGCCAGCCATAAATCTTTGACAGTAGCTTTGGTATCAGAGAAGTAAAGGTGAAAGAGAAGTGGTCCAAGAACTGAACCTTAGGGTAAACCACTACTAACAAGTTGTTTGGTACAGGTACAACAGCCCATCCTAACTTCCTGGTTTCCATTTGAGAGCTTGTCAGTCATCCAATGGGTTACACAGGGATTAACATTTAGCTGGGATCGTTTATAAACTGTATACTTTTGATCTCCTTCACCTACACAAGCCAGCAGGAAAACACCCACTCCACCAATCTAAAATTTTACCATAATACCTGCTGGAGCAAAAGTTACTAAACCCAAAGCATTCCCTGCCTTTGAAACAGACTTGCTCTGCAAAGAGTACTTTCCCGACAACCTTCAAAACCAGACTCGAATTTGCAACAGGGGCTTGTGAGAGCAGTCTACTTACTATTGGAAACCAATAGAATCACTACTATTGGGTGACGTCAATCTTTCAGTGATCACTCAAGTCACATGCTTAGTTAATTACCTATGAATCCATAACAAAATAAAAAATGCTGCTGGGGCCATTTATTTTTCCTTCTGCACTCAAAGAAAGGAAAAGGAAATTAGGAGAGACAAGCATGTGTAACGTATAACGGGAAGGGAGAAGTGTTCCAAGTAGTCTAGTAAGTTTTACTCGCTGTGCAGTTGTAATGCTTGGAGTATCAGTGCTATCTAGTACAAAAGATGGGGGGGGGGGGCTCTTCTTTCCAGGGTTACACACAAAACTGTACTACACCACTAAGTGACACTTGGACACAGTACTGCTATACCAAGAGAAGGGCAGTTACAGCATTCTATGAAGTAAAGTCAGCCCAAAATCTGTCAAATTCCTGGAGAAGGTATCAGGCTTAGTGTTTTGTGAAGGTATTGGCAGCAGACTGTTTCAGCTTCTAAAACACTTTGTGTAGGTATGTTTATGAAACATGCTGATCATGTGTCTACTGCCCAAGATAAATGAACTCTCTATGGGCCTTGAAGATGGTTCTTTTATATTCTAGCAAGAGACAATACTGTGGGCCAAATTAGAGAAAGAGAGAGAGAGAAAAACGTATGTGTTTACTGACTAGCAAGCTATCCTTCCTTTCCCTGAAATGTATAAAAGTTGATCAGTCTTTCCGAAATTGTCACTCCTCAAGTACATCTCAGCTGTATGTAAACAGGTACAAGTGCTGTTCTCTATCATTTTGTTAGTTTGCAAAAAAACATTGGAAAATTCATGGATTTAGAGTCACTGAAGAAACTAACCTTGGCATAAAGGATGGATTTTTTCAATTACACTCTTTCACTATGGAATATCAGGTACGGTAGTTCACATGCAACAACTTGTAACTCCAAAATCTTCTTAGAAGAACCAGCCACTAACAGTGCCTTCCACAAGAGCTAATTTAACTGCTGCCCTCAACTTATCAAAGTGCCAGAGATATGAAGTGACCACACTTCAAGGTTCGTAGTTAAGCCTGCAGCCTCCCTGGCAACCAATGGCACAACCTAAGAAATATGAACTTCTGGTAAGGACCTCCTGCAAGCAGAAAAGGTTCTCTTAGTGCTTTACCCATAACTGAAGCAATGTTGGACTACTTCAATAGCTTTGTTCTCTCAGCCATATGTAATTGCAACACCCCACAAACAAGAGTCTTCATAAAGTTTTATCCATGCTCCCATAGCAGAAAACAGGCCATCAAGAAGAACTTCAAGGTGGTTAGGGTTACCCAATGTTCACCAGTAATAAAAGCATTAACAGACAAATGCAATAAAGTTTCTACAAAAGACAGAAAAGTTTATTCACAAAATTACAAGATTTTGCTTTTACAGATCCTAAGGCATGCAGGAAATAAAACTAATAGCTTCTCAAAAGTGATCTAACAAGTGTTGCGTCCTCTTTCCCCAGTGTTCAGACTTGTACCGTTAAAAGTTTCACTGTATTTGTTAATACAAGAGGCAAACTTGTTTTTGGCATCCTCTAACCCATGGAGCAAACAAAACCCAATCATCTGTCCTGGTATCTCACACTACCTCAAAGTATATCGCACACTACGTCAAAGTACAATCTGCTAATCTAATACACCTTAAACCAGCTTCCTACAATGTTGCAAACTTTTGTCTGCCATTTATCCATGCTTCACAAATCATTGATACTCCAACTCACTTGGTTATAAACTAGCTTAACTGCAGTTTATAACACTTGTGTAAGATTTTACACCACATATGTACTAAAAGTGAAGTGAAGAAAACTCTTTTGGTACCCTAAACTGCTCACAAACTTTCCATATGTCTATCTTGTATAACAGATGCTTGCCATCTTGAACCCATGAACCTTCAGTCAGTTCCAAGGGGTTTCCTTCCTTCAAACTTCCCAATCCCTGCAATTTGAAGGCAGAACTAATTACTTTATTGCACTTGTTTAACAGGATGGTCTTGCTGGGCCTAAAATACACTTTTCAGTAAAGCCCAAGAGAAAACAAAAACTTTAGAAGTACAACAGAATACAAACAACTGACGAAACTACAATTAAACACACTTGTTAAAAACAAAAATTAGAATGAATTGACTACCAGCAGGAATACAGTTCTAAAGTATTACTAGGTCATATACCCACAAGAGGGACAGTGGAGTAGAAAAACAGTTGGAAAAATTTATCCACCTCAACTTGTTCATAAAATTAATTGAACATGTATAGTAAACACAACACACACAAAAGTTAGTACAAAAAACTGTTGTTGTTTGTCTTTCGGCTTTTTCCCGGTAAGGGGTCGCCACAGCGGAACTCCGGTCCGCTAATGACTGGCAGTAGATTTTTACGAAACACTGAGGTGCAAAAAACTGATGTGGCTAAAAAAGAATTATATAATTAGCTGTACAACAGTAACATTGCAAAAATATGGTTACTTCATAACTCAGTGCAATCACCAAAACTCACCTACGTATCAAGCTATCCGGCAATGCACAACTGATCAGGAATACATGGACACCAATAAATAACCTGAGAAGAAGCAGGCACACACCAAACGGAGTGTAAAGCAAAAGGAAAAGCCATGAAAGAAAATTATTCTCAGGCAATCTGCAATGAAGAAAAATTTGGCATTAGTTAATGTTATGAAATTGAGGGGACCAAATATTACTTTTATTTATTCATTCACAAATACAAAAACATAACAATTGTTTTGCAAAAAAAATTGGAGGCAATCAACCTATTGTGTGGTGGTATCCAATACAATCTACAAGTAAGCGGTAATTTATCTGGTGCCGAATAAATCACAGTGACCGTTTCAGTTTCAACTACTTCAGATATACTTGTCTCCAATGGATACTCCTCAAAAATTCTGAGAAAAAAAGTGCCTTACAAAACTGTACCAACAGCAAGATGACCAAGCAGACTTTCATACCTGCATGAAACCTTAACACACCTTTATTGAATTATCACTTGTGACATAGGCACATTTACATTTATGTAAAAGTAATCAAACAAAATTAACATTACACTTCACGTATATTGCTATATATCATATAAGCTAAGCCTATTTTTTTAATAGGTTCATAGGTTGGTACTAGGGCCTATACAAGCCTAGCCTAGTCATAACAATTCCATGGCTATTTCTTCCCACACTATTTACTTCCCTGGACCCCTGTCTAACAGGGCAACTGACGTGATCCCCGAGGTGAATTTCCTCTCTCCCATCCAATCGTCAAGGTTCCTTTTGAAGAGGGCCAAAGGGGCGCTCTGCTTAACATGTATGGGCAGTTTTTATTAAATCATCATGGCATAAGCAATCATACATTTATATAAAAATGAAAACAAACCACACAACACAATCCTAGGTGCAAGCATTTAACATCACAAACCATACTGACAACCTATTTGCAAACATTATGCATCACTTATAATCTACCCAATTATTCTCAGTCAAACATTACATAGGTCATTTAAGTCCTGCCTTCTTTTAAACCTCATTCCTCCCCTGTATGTACTGTTCCCACAATTCCCATTTTTTTCCGGTGTAGTTTGCTCCTTTTTCTAAACATCTCAATTCCACTTATTTCATCACTGTTACTACATTCACTACTTCTAATACAGTTGGTTTAGATTTTCATTTCCATTGTTCAGTAATTGTTTTTTGGCAGCCATCATAATTAGAGACAGCAAAGCTTTACTATTTCTAGGCAATTCTGATTCTATAGCATAGCTTAGAAAAATCATTTCCCTTGTCACACCAATCTGCCTACCCAGCATCTCCAGCAATGCATTCCACAAGGAATACATAAAGTCCGCCAACTCATTGTACTCCCAGCAAGTATGTTTTCAATTGCCTCTTTCTTCCTTATCACAACTCCAACATTTGCTATCTACCTTAAAAAAATCTGCATGGAACTCTTACTGCATGCTTTAACCTGTAATAGAGCTGGTCAGCATTTGCACAGCAGATACTCTTTGTTACTAGCAGACTACACAGGTAATCCCTACAAAGCTGGTGGGATACAGAGATGCGGAAGACCCACTAGTTCTTAGTACTGCTCAAAGACAGAGGGCTCTTTTCAGATTTTCTATAGTACATTCTGAAGGGGATGAATTGTTAAATCTCAAGTTACTGTCAGTGGATGAACTTAAAATTGAAACAGTCACTGATGTATGGTTTCACTGCATTTACAAAAAGTACACAACATTAAATGTCACAGTGGTTATATGCAGTGCTCTGAGCATCATTTAAAAAACATACTATTACTAAGCAGTTACAAAAACTAATGAAAGATTACTTCAACATTATCAGAGAGCGTTATTGAGCAGTTTAGCAAAGTTTTCTTTCCAAGACAGCTTATATCAGCGTCATTCTGTGCAAATACTGATCAGATTTTTTTCAAACACTGTTCCTAGAAAACTATAGTAAGAACTTGTATTAGTTAAAATAGGGAATATATCGAAGGACTTGATTGGTGGTTCTATAACACTGAAGACAAGATTGGCTTAATATGTAGGCTAGACGTTTTTTAAAACTCTGCTACTTAAAAGTACAGTTGAGCTTTTTGATAGCTGAAAGGTGTGTCTCACTGTATACAGTCAACATTAATTGGGTAAAGGGTTGGCTCAACAGGAAGCAATGTGTTAAAATGGATGGCCTCTATTCCAGTTGGTCAGAAAGTGGGTCTGATGTCCCCCACATTGTCTGTACTGGGCCCACTACTGCTCAACTCTTTATCTTCTTTTTTACTTAATGACAGCACATACCAGTTATCCAAATATGCAGACATTAAAAAAGGTGGATTTTTAATTAGTGCCACTGACTATATAAAATTCAACTGTACTTCACCATCTCAAACTGTCTTACACCAACTAAAGTCTTATCACCGTCTCTTCTACTACACACACAAACTAACACTGCACCACAATTTTACTACTGACCAGTCATCTCCCCCACCTCTCATCACAAACCACAAGGCAAAACACCTAACCACATTGTCAAAGCTCACCCTTAAGTCAAAACATTTCCAACCTTACCTTCCACTGCACACATCACAAGATAATCTTCATTTACACCTGATATTACATTCTAACACAAATACCACTTACTATTTTTAAGCCCACTAACACAGTTGACATGATCCTACTAATCTGCCTAAATTTACTCTTAATTCTCAACCTCACTACAGCTATATCCTCGCTTACCCCCACACACCGATACACATCAACAACCTCCTCCAACCAACACCCAAAAAACATAGCTTCTCACATATCTCCTCCCAGCTTTTCCCCTATACCCCTCCCATATTATTCAACCCACAAAATGGCCTCCTCACCTCCTATGAAACCACACTTCACACCAGCACCATCAGCTAGGAATAAAAAACACTTCCCATGGTACTCCCTATCTACTGAAATGTGCAGACACGCATCTTAACCCTGGCCCACCCTCTAATCCTAACCACAAGAGTAACCTCAAAGATTTAAACATACTTGCACTGAACCTTGGAAGTACATGTAATAAAACAGCCCCACTCCACTGCATGCCTGGATTGATCAAAATAAACCTGACATACTAGCCCTTACAGAAACATGGCTACACCCCAGTGTAAAAGACTCGGAAATAATACCTCCAAACTTTGCAATAACCGGAAGAGAGATATCTACAAAAAAAGGTGTGTGTGTGTGTGGGGGGGATATAGCCCTTCTATATCCCTCTACGCTCAACATCACACCCTACACCAGTAATATACTCATTTTTTCCAATGCTGAGGTACTAATCTCTTTTTGAACCTCAGCATATCACAACGAATTTGCAAAATGGTAACTTATATCTCACCAGCTAACAATATACCAGTGCTGGAAAATATTTTATCCTGGACATCCCAAACAATAAACCTTGAAACAATCTTAGGAGATGGAAATACAGACTGGCAAACCATAGCTTCCAACTCCTCCACATATGGTATAAATCTTCATTTTTTTCCTCAGCTTTTCAATACTCCAGCAAGATAGAGAAAAGATCTTACCTGCCAATCCACCCTAGACTGAATCCTAGTATCCCATCCTGCCAATTACATATTTTTCAGTACACTGTCTAGCTCCCTCAGTGATCATCTGCCAGCTTATTCCCTTAGAACAAATTCCCAACAACTACGAGTACTCACTGTAAATCCAGTTAGGAACGCAACTAATTTTTGTCAGCATAAATTCAACAATCTCTTACATGAAATAGACTGGACACCCTTTAAACAACCACCCCTTAATGACACTGTACTATACTTTAATAATACCTTCTTTCACATATTTAATACGCTAGCTCCCATTTATATGAAAAGCATCAAAAAGAACTCTGCGCCATGGCTCTCTAAGGAATACAAACAGCTGAGGAAGCAAAGGGACCTAGTCTGGATAACCTGGAAACAGAACAAAAATGAATAAAATCATATTAATTTCAAAACACTCCATAATAAAGGGTCAAAACCAACAAACACAGATAAGAAGTCATATTATTCCAACATAAAATCAACCCCAATAAATGTTGGCACTCTATATCTTCTCTACTTAACCCTGGAATAAATGTAGATCACACCCTATCACCCGATACCCCTCCATCACAAATAGCCAAAAACTTTAACAAGCACTTCATAAAATCAATATCAGACCTACTAGCACCCCTAATACTGGACCCCCCCCTCACCCTTCAACCTATTCAGACACCAACTACTTCTAACCCTGTCATTAACAACCCCCCTATTCAACAAGATGTCATACAAATCCCATTCTCGTTTCAGCCCATACATAGTGACACCATTAAGAAACTGCAACATGAACTAAAACCATGCTCTACCTCGGCTGATAATCTTCCACCACACCCTCAAAATGGCGGTTAATTCAATTGCCTACCCAATCAGTATTCGTATAAATAGGTCTTTATCTGAATCAGAAGTACCTACCATATGGAAACAATCTCACATCACCCCCATCCACAAAGGAGGCAACTCTTTTGATCTATCCAATTTCTGTCCCATGTCCATCTAGGTCACCCATATCCAAAATTCTTGAGAGGTATCCATCAGCAGGTAATGCAATACCTATTGTAAAACAATCTTTTAACCAAAATGGCTTCTGACCTAGCCACAGCCATATTATCTTTTAGAGACACTGTGAACAAAGCCAGAGATGCAGGATGCTATACATCCTCAGCATTCCTTGATCTCTCCAAGGCCTTTGACACAGTGTCTCACCCCCTTACTATTAAACACACTAACTTGAGCTTCTCACATAACACAGTAAAATGGCTTCAGAGCTACCTCAAGGATTATAAACAAGCAGTGAAATGGTCCAATGAACTCTCACCCTTTCCTCGCAACGAGAGTCCCTCAAGGCTCCATCCTAGGACCCCTACTCTTCAACATTTTCAAATACAACCTTCACACTGCCTCTCACCCTGGGACCCGCATTCAATACGCCAATGATTCCACCAGAATCTGTACTGCTCAATCACTACCAGAACTACTTTCAAAAACTCAACAGTCCTTTACTGCAGTAGAATCCTGGATAAGAAATGCTCAACTCTTTCTTAATCCAAAGACAAAACTAGTACTCTATCATCTCATGAACAACTCCTCTGTTACTGATCATTTTAACATCCTTGCATCTGACAACACTATCATAGAAATAGTGCAGGAAACAAAACTTCTAGGAATCATCATTGACAAACTTTCATTCGACCCCCATATACAGCAAAATATAAATAAAACTCCTCAAAAAAACTGGGACTCTTATAGAAACGAACATTTCTTTACTGCAGCAACTAAAACTACCCTTGCAAAAACTTTTTTGCTTCCCTCCCTTCTTTATGGTGCCCCTATCCTAACTAACTTACAAACCTCTGCCATAAGCAAGATGAAGCCATGCTACAACAAAGTTGCAGTTTGCCACAAACTCTAAATATCTCATACACCACTGTAAATCACTCCTAGAATTAAACTGGCTTGAACTCCCCAACCAACTTGCCTTCATTCAGCTATCCACCTTGCACAACCTTATTTTCAAACCTACTGCCCATTCTCCACTAGCCAATCTAGTCATACCTTACAAACCAAATTGATCCCAATAATCATCAGTAGACAAAATTCTCTTAGCTATCTGAAAACCCATAAGAACACCAGTGTCTCCCTACTTCGGAATTCACTACCTCTAGCTACCAAAGGCTGTATTGCTTCTATTCTTTTCAACTCTCTCACTATCTTTCTGGCTATTATTTTCCTAACCGAAACTAACATTCTATTTCATGTACTATAGCAGTCAATGTCACACATTGCACTACCTACATACTATTTTTTGGACACTACATCATGTATGGTGAGTGACTATTACTGTCTATAATGTTTTAACTCTATAGAATTGTCTAGATGTGTAGTATACATTATAACATCTTGCAACATAGTTTGTTCTTTCAACTTATTTTTGTATAGTATTTCTAATGTGATTTACATTGTATTGGATTTTTTTGTACCGTATGTGGAGCTTTTCTCCCCGGGCTTCTGCTGAAAACTGGTTCTGTAGACCCAGTCAGACCACCCCATTAAACAAATGTCAATAAATAAAATAAACTTGAGTGTCCAGGTGATCTATAAATTATGTACTTTAGTCCATCCTGTATACACATTCATCTTGGGTACAGACATCATTGAGATTTAAAGTACAATCGCTTTGGTATCTGCATAACACAATCTGAACCTTAAATTAACTTGAGAGCACAAGCATTATTTTAATGTGAGTTAGTTAACTACTATTAAAAAATGGCACTGGATTAGGGAAGGCTCTACTTAAATTTAAAACCTATGCAAGGCAAATTATTGAACAGAACTCCATATTATGTTCACATTTCAAAAGGAGATCACACATAACATTACTAGAAAATATTCACAGGAAATTCTCCAAATGCCAAAATTCTGTTATGAAGAAAATCTGGAGAGGCTCAAGTTACATTCCATACCTTAAAATGGTTACATGGAAGGGTATATCATGTACTGAGAATTTAGATTATTGTTAAAAACTGAACTATTACCATCTTATAAACTGTTAAGATGAAATCAAGAATGCATAATCTTTTCTAACTCAAACTGCTACCAAGGACAAATTTACAACACAATCGTTAATGAGATTTTGGAAAATGCCAACTCTAAATACAAGATAAGTGCCGACCTCAATGTATTTAAGAAGTCTTTAGACTCTTGGTTTAGAAGCAATATATACTCTAGGAATGTGTAACCTGTTTATTAATGGCTTTGAAACATGAAGGTTTCTACCCGTTTGGCAAGTGCTTTAATATTTCTGGCCAAGTATAAGCTCCTTGAGTAAAGATGATGACCTCATGTATAGGAATGCACCAAGCGGTTTCAAATGATCTGAATCTTTGGAGAAGCTTTCAAGTACTAAAACAGGATTCAGTCAGTATACTGTTTGCATGTGTTTTTATTCCCAATCAGAAATGTATAAAGATTTGTTTTAAATTTTTTTTAATTTTATTTTTTGTCTGTACAGTTTCCTGTTAAAACATAGACCCTCCCAATTCTAGCAATGCTTTTGGAGGGAAATGACAATGAAACTGAACTAATACAGCAACACAGATGAACTTGAACCCTTGGATCTGCATTAGTTTGGTTTTGTAAAGGGCAGATCATGCCTGCACAACCCGGCTGAATTTTTTTGAAAACGTTACTGAAGCCACTGACAACAGGCACGCAGGCCATAGTGTCCACCTGGACGTTGCCAAGACCTCTGACACGACCTCCATGCTGGGTTTACTGAAAACTCCTCTAACATTAACCAGTACAACCTTCACTGGACAGATAAGCAGACTTTTTAAAAGAACCCATTTCATTAAAGTCAGGTGCATTTGGTCTAGACAGAGAAGCATAACCAGCGGTGACCAACAAGGCTCGATCATGGGTACCTTCCTTTTTGGTACGCACTTCTCTAGCATTAGAATGGAGATAAACATACTATAGCTAACCAAGTTAGAAATAGACTGCAAATGGGGGAGCCAATTAAACACCATTAAGATACTAAAATTCTCCAGAAACAGCTCGACTAAATACTTGGTGCATTAATCAAGGGTTTACCCTTGGTGCAAAGAAATGCAGCAGAGCTTCTTTTGATAAATATAGCACTACTTCCACTTACCACACAGATAATGTTCCACTTAACTTAGTCAAAAGGGACTTGGGTACCTTTGCTGACAGACTTTCCTTTAACAACCACCATGTCTCTGTAGTGGTTGTAAAATCATTCTGCCTTCTACAATGTATCCTTTGTGGTATCCCCAAGTCCAAAGAAGTTGTAATTCCCAGTTTTCTCCTCCCTTATTAGGCTAAGCATTGAATAGCATGTCCCACTTGGCATGTAGTTCATTAAGCTTCTAAACCAACTTGAGAGAACCCGACATTTCCATATGAAAAGATCTCTGGTCTAAGTACCCTTAGCAATGCTTTTAATCTACCCATGATACAGACTCCTGAGGGGTAATCTCTACCTTGCTATGTTAATCCAGCGCACACTGAACTCCTTCACCTAAACAGGGCTGGCGGTAAAGCAAACACACATACACTTTCTAAAAATAAATTATTACAACACCACAATCAAATGATATGGCAGGTACCTAACCCAGTGTATTCCCCATTTGGGGAATACACTGCTCTTATATTGAGACAGAATGCTTCCCTAGCAACCTTTAAAACGAGTCAAGACGACTGGATGGGTAATAACCAAATTTTGCCCAGGATACATGTGACGAAAACCTACTTAAAGGGAGCACTGTTAGTCTCCCATCAGTACCGGGCGATGTAGGTAAGCTTTTGATGATCTCCTTCAGTGTAAGCTTAGCACAAATCTGTGAATGCTGATATTCTTCCTTGATGGCAAGTCCTCATTTCCATACATGAGAATACACGAACTTAAGACAGTTTTAATGTAACTAAATGTTAAGATGTCAAGTTTTAAAGTTTACAGATACACACCATCACAATATTCTGCACGGTAGTACTCCTCTTGCTCTCTTATAACTGGATTAAGTAGATTTATCAGACTCTAATTGGACAAACAGCTAGTTTAGGTTTTTCCAACTTATCAGATAGTGTTCTAAAGCATGTCATACAATGACATCTCATTAGTATTAAAAAACATGCATGCTAACTGGTTAGTCCAACCAGTGTGCCTGTAGTAAAATGAGCATATACAAACAGAAAAAAATGTCTATCCACTTAAGTGCCATTGAGCGGCTAGACTTTTCTACTGATATACAATACAGAGGACAGGCCAAATAAAAGAAAAACAGAAACAAACCTGATTTTCCTTTTATTTCTGCGCTGTCTTGGCAGACTGTTGTACCTTTGAACAGTTCAGATTTTCGTAGAATGCAGACATTCTTACCTCAAACTTAAAAATAATTAAAAGATTTTTTTTCTCCTTTGCTTCTATTGAACAGTAAAGATGGACTGTGCAAGTGTGTGAACACAAGTCCTATACGCATACTCAGTATATCAGAAGACACAGAAGAATGAGAAAACAAGGTGGAGGAACCCTCTTGTGCCATTATACAAAGACGATATTTAAGAAAGGTAAGCAACTTATACAGTTAACTTTGTTTGATCACTCAGGCTTCACCCTAGTGATAAAGCCATACAAACGGTGTATAAATCCAGCATCACCCACATCCAGTCATGGGTTATTGCTTTAAATATCCCCCCGTCAAGAGACAAATTGCATTCTTACTTCTCGAATGCAGTGAGGACTTCAAAAGTGGTAAATGAACACTTACTCACATGCTTTTTTCTATGTCAAAAAGGTTCATACACAGTCCAATATTCCAGAACCATTAAAATATAGACTGTGCTGTAGTCAAGTACATCTGGAGGAAACACACAAAAAAGTAACAGCCAGACAATGGACAAAATGGCAAAAGCTTAAAATCAAAATAAGTCACACTGAAGGGAAAGGGAAAAATAAACTATGAAAGTACACAATACTTTTGGGGGGATGAATCCCCCCCCCACTAGCTCACCCACTTCATTTTGTATTCTATTCAAAATTTAAAAGATGCATGTGTGCTATACTTGGATCGTGCATCCACCCATGTGTATAGAAAGTACAGTTGTGTACACTTACCATAAATGTAGATGTTAGAGTGTATTCACTGTTGCAGTCATTACATTTGGGTTATCTGCTTGCAGTATTCCTCAGTCGGCCTGATTAACAAAGTCTTGGGTCCTGCGTCGGTTGCTGTCCCTTCTTCCATGACATCAGGTCAGGGGTATAAAACATGAGCCAACGCCATTACATCAGTTTTTCTTGCCCCAGATGTCAGGTGCCCCCTAAAGGGAAGCAATTAAATCTACAATACAAAGATTTACCTCCAACAAAAAAGCAAATACACCAAAAAGTTTTTTGAGCATAGTAAGTGAGAGTAGAGGTATAGCCAAAAGAAGAAAGGGGGCTGAAGGGAGGTTAACCAGGGCTGCAACAGTGAATACACTTGGACATCTACATTTATGGTAAGTGTACACAACTGTACTATGTTCTTCATGTTAAGTGATGATGCTGCTAGTGCCTGACTGGGAGAACGCTCCTATTTTGTGCCCTATAGTTTCCCTTGGGACCACGCCTGGGTGGACATACACATACAACCAAGGTCACCTACTCCATCCTCATTTTTACTTGAGACATACTGCTCTGCTGCATCAATCCCTACCCTGGAAATTGGAAAAGTGTCTCCCAGAGGACACTGTGAATGTATGTACATCTGTTGCCACTTGTTCTACCATTGTAACTCCTGCTTATTTGATACCATTGTAAGCTATCTCCCTGCCAGGTCGGCCAGCAGCCTAAACACTTTTCATTTCTCCCTCTCCATTCTCTCTCCCATCTTTAACAGAGTTCTTTCCCTGCTCCTCTTCACTTTATCCTATCTAGTCCCAAGACCTTCCTAGTTGACCCAGTGCAACTCTCCACTAGGCCACTAGAGGGCATCCCCTCCCTACTATACACTACTGTTCCTCACTCATTTTCTACTTTCCTCTTTTGTTCACACTCCTCACCCATTCATCCACACTTTTGCCCCCTCTACCTCTTAGGTACAGGAACCCTGCTTACCCTGCTACTACTTACTCTCCTGTATCCTATGCTTCACTGATTGACTCTTGGTCCTCTCCTGGTTTCTTCGCCCTTTGGGCTCACTCCGCTCCCCTACCCTGCCCCCAAATCCCACACGCCCCCAGTGCATCTAGCTATATCCCTCGTTTCCACACCCACTTTCTCCCTACACCAATCAACCATCAACACCTTAGACACACCCCCATCAGCCTATTATCTAATTTGCAACCACACCCACAGCCAATACATTTCAATACATCTCACTTCTAAAACACTCACTACCTTCCTTAATTACATCATCTCACTTCTAAAACTCTCACTCACTCACCTACCTTAATTACATCCAGCTCTCACCTACCTTAATTACATCCAGCTCTACTCTCTCCACTACTCTTTATTCTACCCTACCTTGGCTAAACATTTCTTATCCCCCCGCACAATAAACTTATAATACATATTAGACAACTACAACACTTAATATTAAGCAACCTTTTCAACATGCCTCTAAACCCTTCTTCCATCATACTTCTTCTATCACTTTCTCTTAAACTATCATATCTTTATCACCTCACCCAACCTCATACTTCTTACCACTCACAACTTTATCACACAACCAACCATCTGAATTCCCCACTCTCACAATCGCACTCTCCCATCTCTTCCCCATCTTTACCCAATAACACAGCTCCTCACCTTCTCTTTCAAAGTTTTCACCTCTCAGAAAAACGCTATCCTCATAGCAAATAAACACCCCTTGACCATCTCAGCAGACCCAAACCATTTTCTTACTCTAATCAACTATCTTTCAAACCCAATCTTCCATCTCATTACCTGCCTTTTATCTGGTGATATCCATCCCAACCCCGGCCCCTCTTCCTCTTCACACAAGCCTATATTCTTTATTCACTGTACTTTGTGAGTTTAGAGAAGTAAAGTCCCTACCCTCCATGCATGGCTCAGGATTAACAAACCTGACATACTATCTATTTCAGAAAAATGGTTAAAGCCCTCCATAAAAGACTCTGAAATAACTCCACCCAGCTATTCAATCATTAGAAAAAAGACAGGACCCGAAAGAAAGGCGGTGGAGTTGCTCTCCTTTACTCCTCTTCCTTGCTAGTTACCCCATATGACAAACCTACCCCCACATTTAATAATGCTGAAATACTCCTCTCTCTCCTTCAAGTTAATAAGCATAAACACATATGTCTAGCATCCCTCTACATTCCCCCAGGGGACAATATTTCAACACTTGAAAATATCCTCTCTTGGCTCTCTGACAATATTAGCAATGAAACCATAATCTTAGGAGATGTAAATATTAACTGGGCCTCCATCCAGTCTCCAAACAACCCTCTTAACATCAATCTATATAACTTTTCCCAGCTAATCAACACCATAACTCACCCATCTAAAGACCCCTCAAGTGGCACCATCCTTGACTGGATTCTAGTGTCACACCCCCACTATTTTTCAGGTAGCGGTACCCTTCCCGACCCTCTTAGTGATCATCTGCCCACTTTCACCCACCGACTCCCCTGCATCTCTAACCGTACCCACAACTACATCACTACCCGCAATGACAAAAGCTTTAACCCTTCAATCTTCATAGATTCCCTGAAAGCAATTAAATTGGAACAATCTGAAGACACTGCCCCTAGAAGAAGCAGTTGCCCACTTTAACTCTACATTCCTAGGAATACTTGATTCCCAAGCCCCTCTAACAACAAAAAGAATAAAAACAAATTCAGCCCCCTGGCTAACCAAAACTACACTTTCAACTATGCGTCTTGGAGACAAAGCCTGGGGACTCTGAGAAATAAGACACCAGATAAACATATTGCGTATAAAACCCTTCGAAATAAAGTAAAAAAGCAAATGATCTCTGATAGACAAACATACTTCTTCACACTCCAGAACAATAATAAAACTAACCCCCAAAGATTCTGGAAGGGGATCTCCACCCTCCTTAACCCCAGCAAACCACACACCCCAACCCCAGACCCAAACATCCCAGACTTGGACTTAGAGTTGATAAAAAAGGAGTTGAACTGAATAGCTATTAGCAAACTCACCTCCTCCTTCACATGCTCCCCCTCACCATCTACCACACCCCCTCCTCCTACCATAATCAACCCTATCCCCATTTCTACTTCACACTGCCCATCTTCCACCTTTTCCACTACTCTTACTGCCCCACCACCTGAACCCTCCTCAAATTCTCCCTCTCTACTTCCCTCTCTATTCTCATTAAAACCTATACCCACTAGCACTATTAAGAAACTCCAGAAACGAAAGCCATGTACTAATGCCCTGACAACATTCCTCTCATTTCCTACACATAGCAGATGCCATTGCCTATCCCATTAGCATTCTAATCAACCGCTCCATCCATGAATGCACTGTGCCTCAACTGTGGAAGCAAGCATTCATCATCCCCCTGCATAAAGGAGGCAACAATTGCAACGTCAATAATTTTCGTCCTATTGCTATTCTATCCCCCATTTCTAAACTTCTGGAAAAGTGTATTCACCTCCAACTCTTGCCACATCTCTTAGATAACAACCTGCTAACCCCTACACAACACGGATTCAGGCCAAATCACAGTACTATGACTGCCCTCTTATCCTTTCTCGAGACTGTCAACATAGCACGTGATTCTGGCCACATTGTCTCTACCCTACTTGACCTATCCAAGGCCTTCAACACCATCTCACACAATCTGCTCTTAACTAAACTGTCAAAACTTAACCTCTCTCCCTCTTCCATAAATTGGTTCTCTAGCTATCTATCAAATAGACACCAAGCAGTAATAAGGAAAAGGCCACTTCCCCATTCCTTAGTACCCCACTGGAGTTCCCAAGGATCTATTCTTGGCCCCCTCCTCTTCAATATATTTGTCAATGACTTTCATTAATCTATCCCATTTGCAAACATCATCCAATATGCAGATGATTCCACCATTATCTGCTCCGCCACCTCCTCCTCACTGCTCCAAAAACTTACTCAGGAAGCCTTTTCAATAACTGAACATTGGATGAAAATAAACCACTTAGCACTCAATGCCTCCAAAACAAAACTTATGGTATTCACCCCTTCCAAATCCACCTCCTTCAATACCAACTCCTTCTCAATTACCAGCCTAAATAACTCACCCCTAGAACTAGTGTCTGAAACTAAGCTACTAGGTGTACTAATTGACAATCGGCTTAGTTACAATTCCCATCTACTACTAAATATTAAAAAAACCCATCAAAAACTAGGTATGCTCTACCGTCAAAACCAATACCTTACAAGCTCCTCCAAAATTACACTTGCTTCCTCTTTTCTCATCCCCTCCCTTCTCTATGGGGCTCCATTACTGACTAATCTTCAGACCTCCCTAAAAAAACAGCTTTCCTCTTGCTATAACAAAATAGCCAAATTCGCCAACAGCCACAGGTCCACCACCCACCATTGTTCTCTACAAAAATTAAATTGGCTTGAATTACCACACCAACTCATATATATACAGCTGACTTTCGCTCACAAGCTCATTCTCAGCCCTTCTCTTTGTCCCTCCCTGTCTTCTGCCTTCAAAATGCACCTACCAAATAGAGTCCTAACGTCTAACAATAAAAACCTATTAGAAGTACACAAACCATGTCATCCCCCAGGCAAACACTTACTACCTTTTAACCTTGCCCGTCTCTGGAACTCACTTCCTCCATCCATTCGTACCACCACTAACAAATTCATGTTCAAAAAATCTCTTCATATATATCTAAGGTCCCAATGGGATTGTTCTTGCTCCCTCCCCTCATAGATCTATGATATTCCATCCTCCCCTCACACTTATGACACATAACTCTACCTATTAAAGCTTATGTTCCCTCAGAATAGTTATTTTATAATGTAATTTTGTGTTTCCTCCTGAACAACTTCTCTGAATGCATATCTCATTACTGTTTTCAACTTATTCCTCATCAGATTGTATAATTTTTT
The DNA here is from genome assembly GCF_019279795.1 of Protopterus annectens. Taxonomy (NCBI): domain Eukaryota; kingdom Metazoa; phylum Chordata; order Ceratodontiformes; family Protopteridae; genus Protopterus; species Protopterus annectens. Next base: position 505,900,776 of record NC_056730.1, on the reverse strand, counting down.
GAATGTTTCTTGAATTTTGAGCCTAAATGTTTTATTGTTTTATCTCTGCTCTGTATAATTATTATTGTAGCTTTTGTATGTACCTAATTTTTTGTCTGTATTGGAGCTTTTCTCCCCAGGACTCCATTGAAAACGGGTTCTTTTGGCCCAATGGACCATCCTGGTAAACCAACTGCAAATAAATGTTTCACTGCTGCAATCATTACATATGGGTAGATTCCCACAGCTAAGGTTGGGAGGAGGAACTTAAACAGAATCAGGACCAGCTACAAGTCCCTGCAAAACTGCAGTGGCAAAGCCAGCTCTGGATTTAGAGAAAACTGGCAAATGAGGCTTGGTGAAAGTATGTACAGAACTCCAGGTATCAGCTTCTGGGATATCCGTTGTAGGGATGCCCCTGAGAAAGGCTGTAGAGGTAGATGCAGCCCTGGCTGAATGGGGTCTGATGCCCTTGTGGGATAGGTTTTCCATGGTGCATATCGCAGAAATGAATGCAGTGGCTTATCCATTTTGAAATGGTTTGCTTGGAAATAGGTTTCCCCTCTGTCCCTGCAGCAAATGCCACCAGCAGTTGAGGTTTAGTCCTGTCCAAGTAGAATCTAAGTTGTCTATGCACATCTAAGGAGTGTAGTATCCGTTCACCTTTGTTCTGTGGGTTAGGAAAGAAGGTAGACAAATTAATTGTCTGATTAAGAGCCACACTGGATACCACCTTGGGCATGAAGAAGGGATTGGTAACGAGGGACACCCTGTCCGCATGAAAGATGATGAAAGGCTCCACTGCCATAAGGTCCTGTAATTCAGATAACCTTCTTGCAGAAGTGATTGCTAAAAGGAAAGCTGTTTTCCAGGAAAGAAATTTTAAATCTGCAGTAGCAGCTGGCTCAAAAGGAGGAAGAGTGAGTTTCTCCAAGACGAAGTTAAAGGTCCCAGGCTGGAGTTGGAGCTCTCCTGGGTGGCCCTAAATTTTTGGCCCCACTGAGGAACTGCTTGGCAGTGGGTGACAGAAGAGGGGAGGCTCTGTGCTACAATGAGCTAAAATGGCAGAGGCATGAATTTTGATGGAGGAAAAGGACAAACCCTTATGAAGCATCTCAGTCAAATATTGTAGAATCCGAGGTAAATTAGGCACTGCTGCGCTCATCCCTTGAGATTGGTTCCAGGTAAAAAATCTTTTCCATTTTGCAGCATAAGATTTTCTAGTAGTAGGCCTCCTAGCCTCTAAAATGATATCCAGCACCGATTTACTGAGGGATGGTAAAGGAGAGATTAGGTAATTAGCCAGGCTGCTAGGTTCAAGGTTTGCAGCTGAGGGTGCAGAATCTGGTTCTCCTGCTGAGACAACAGGGAAGGAGTCTGAGGCAGGTGCCATGGGGCCAAGCGTGACACACTGCACAGGAGGGGGTACCAGTGTTGGCGTGGCCAGTCTGGTGCAATTAAAATCGTCCTTGGCTTGTCCTGTTTGATCTTTAGTAGTACCTCAGAGAGCAGAGGCAGAGGAGGAAAGGCATAAACGGATAGGTTTTCCAGCTGAATGACAGAGCATTCACTTTCCAGGCTAGTTTGTGGGAAATCCTTGTGCAAAATTTGTCCAATTGATGGTTCTGGGGAGAGGCAAACAGGTCTATATCTGGGCTCCCCCATTTCCTTGTCAACATGTTGAAAATCCTTGGTAACCGTTTCCACTCATGTGGGTCCATGAGATTTCTGCTTAGTTCATCTGCCAGTGTATTTAGCTTTCCTGGCAGGAATTGAGCTTGTAGATTCACTTGGTAGCTCAAGGCTGTGTTCCACAAAGCCATGGCTAGTCTGCAGAGGGGGTAAGTGTGTGTACCCCCCGCTTGTTTATGTACCACATGACCGTGGTGTTGTCTGTCTTTACCATTAGTTGTCCTGGAAGAATGTGGTCCTTTAAGGCTGTCACAGCATTCTGCACAGCTAACATTTCCTTTTGATTTATGTGCAAGTGCATTTGACTTGGGTTCCATTTGCCCTGAACGCACTTCCCTGCCAGATGAGCCCCCCATGCACAGTCGGATGCATCTGTTAAGGTTTGGGCGGCAGGGAGTAGTGCGAATGGTAATCCCCTGTTTTGGTGGCAGGCCTCTGTCCACCAAAGGAACTCTAGGTGTAGGCAAGGTAGGATAGGAATCATTGTTTCTAGATCCTGTGAATGTTGACACCATAGGCTTTTTTGATACCATTGCAGTTTCCTCATATGCAGCCTTGCATATGGAATTAGAAGAATGCAGGAGGCCATGAACCCCAAGGCTTGCAGCATTTGCCTTGCAGAAAACTGGGTTTTTTGGCCACTTGTCTGAAGTAGGTTGTCAAATGAATCAGTTTCTCTGACGTGAGGAAAGCCAATCTGGGAAGTTGTATTCAAATTTGCTCCCAGGAATATAACTTGTTGACAGGGTACCAGGTGTGATTTATTTTTGTTTATGGTGTACCCCAGACAAGTCAGTACCCTTTGAACAAAGGCCAGATGATTCAAAAGTATGTCCTGGCTTTCTGCCTGAATTAAACAATTGTCCAGGTATGGGTATATTTGAATATTTCTTTGCCTGCAAAATGCAATGACTGGTGCTAGGCATTTTCTGAATACCCTGTGTGCCGTAGATAAGCCAAATGGCAGTGCAGAGAACTGACAGTGCGTGTAGCCTGCTTTGAAGCGTAGGTATCTTCTGCAAGACTCCATGATAGGGTATGCTTCTTTTAAGTCTAGTGTTGCCAACCAAGCATCTTTGCCTAGCATAGGAAGCAGCTGGTGAAGAGTCAGCAGAATTTTGGAATCACCAGAAAGGTATTTAGAGTAGAAAAGGTCCAGGATAGGGTGCCATGCATTGCCTTTTCTGGGTACCAGGAAAAGTCTCTAATAGAAACCTTGTCCCTTTTCGTCTTCTTGTACCAACTGAATAGCCCCCATGCTTAAGAGAGAGAGTGTACTTGATTTTGTGCCTCTGCCCACTGATTTGGGGGTAGATCTGGCCACCCGCTTGGTGTTGGGTAAGGTGTGGAAGTGAAATCTGTATACTTAAAACCCATTTGTCCTGGGTAATGAGTTCCCAGTTTTTGGCCTGCAGATCAATCTTTTCGCCTAAAAAGAGCATTCAGTTGGGAAGTGCTCAGAAGTTTTAAAAGCAAGTCATTGAGACAGTTTTCCATAGGGGGGAGTCTTACTACTCCCGGATATGGGTGCGGAAACCCCCCACTGCTTAGTCTTGTGTGTCCCCTGGGACTGAAACCAGGGGTTTCTGCTGTGTCTGGGTTTGGCTTGAGAAGACCTGGAAGGGGTTGGAAAGAACCAATTCTTAGAGGGCCAGTGCCTACTAAATCTAGGAGGCTGAACTTGTAAGAAATCTTCAACTGTTTGCATAGATTTAGCTTTATCTTCTATTTTTTAAGAACTTCCTCAGCCTTGTTGCCAAACAGGCGGTCCTGATTTAAGGGAGCATCCAACAATTTAGCTTTAACATGATCAGGCAAAGATTGCTCCTTAAGCCAAGCATGCCTTCTGAGCACAGACCCAGTAACAGTAGCCCTACTAGAGGCCTCTAATGAATCAAATTCACATTGCAAAGTATGTTTTCCAACCTGTTCAGCAGAATGCACTAATTCCTGTATTTCTTTATTTTCTGCACAGTCCGGAATCATCATTTTCTGTTTAAGCACTCCAATAACACGTTGCGGATACTTTAACATATGAAACTGGCAGTTTAAAGCCCTAATGGCCAAGGTTGCATAAGTGTAAATCTTCTTACCCCATCTATCCAGCGCCCTGGAGTCTATCAAAAGGGGTAGGATTTTTAGCAGAAGAAGCCTTAATGCCCTTGGGTCCCTGTGAAATAGTCTCTGGGTCCACAACAAGATTTTTAAAAAGGAACTTGTGTGAATCAGGAACCCTGTATTATCAGTCAGGTTTTCTGGGAGCAGGAGGCAAAGAATCAGGGGCCAAACTAGATTCCAAAAAAGGCATAATCAACAATATCTAGTCCAGGAGGAATAGCTAAGGGCCTATGCTGAGGTAGGAGTAAGAAATCCCCAAGCCTCTTTTTTGAATCTGAAAAATCCTGGCTTTCCCAGTGGAAATGCTCCCGCAGGAGTATGTAAGGTTTCACCAAAATTAAAATCCTCTGGAGGGGAAGCAGAGGGAATACATTCCTTCCTCTGCATCAGAATCCTCATAAGTAGATAAAGGTAAATCCAGATCATCAGAAGAATCGGAAAAGTCAGAATCCTGGTCAGAAGATTCATAAACAACTTCAGTCCTAGGTCTCTCAGAAGGGGGAAGGTTGGCTTCCCCGAGTTATAAGATCTTCAGCCATTCTTATCATTTGGTTTTTAGGCATAAGAGGCCTGAGCATGTGGCCTGGGCATTGTTTTTATAGGCATGGTTTGAGATTTAGGCCGAAATGAAGAAGGAGGCGTCGGTTTAATATGCAAGTCCATAGGCCTGAATACACCCTCAGAAGCTGGTGCCTGCACAGCGGCTCCAGACCCATCCAAGGAAGAGACATCTGCAGGTTCCATAGTTGAAGCATCTCGTGGCACACCGGTCTCCGAATGGGTCTCAGTAGAGGCCTGTGAATCAAGATGTAGTGGGTATCGAGGGCTGCGAAAGCGCCTCACTGAGTACCGGCGAACTGGCGACTGGCTTAGGAGAAGCGTCATCGGCAGTTTTGGACCTCAGCGGCTTGTCTCTGTCAGTCTATCTTTGCATTTTTTCAGAATCCCGGTAGTCGGATGGCTAACAAACGACATTTCTGGATAATTAAACAGAAAACCGAAATATTTAGAGGCAAAAATATACCAACGACGGATAGTGTGCTGATTAAATAAAGCACAAAACCGACAGCAAGGTACGTTGTGGTCAGAGCCTAGGCAAGGAATACAGTACGAATGAAAATCTTTGCGAGGGATTTTCTTTCCACAAGTAATGCAATTATTAACTTTTACTTAGCTTTAGTTGAAGACTTTGGTTCTGAAACTCTAAAACGAAATTTCAGGAGTCGGCCGACCAACACTTGCAAACTGCTTCTGGCACCGCACAGCAAGAAAGACTGATGTAATGGTGAAGGCTGCATGTTTTATACCCCTGATAACCTGACGTCATGGAAGAAGGGACAGCAACCGATGCAGGACCCAAGACTTTTGTTAATCAGGCCGACTGAGGGCTACTACAAGCAAATTACCCAAATGTAATGACTGCAACAGTGAATTACGAAGAACATAAGACCTCCTCACATTTGGGAATCCAAAATCGAAACAGTACATGATGCGAGAGAAAAATAAGTGCTACGTGCAAATAAAGAAAGGATACAAATAAATACACAGAAGCCAAAGAAAAGAAAAAAAAAATAAAGCTATGAAGAATGGAAAGGCGGTTGGTCCAGATGACATACCTATGGAAGCATGGAGGTGTTTGGGAGAGATGGCAATGGAGTTTTTAACCAGACTGTTTAATGAAATCTTGGAAAGTGTGAGTGGAGAAGTGTTTTGGTACCAGTTTTTAAGAATAAGGGTGATGTGCAGAGCTGTAGTAACTACAGAGGGATAAACTTGATCAGTCACAGTATGAAGTTATGGAAAGAGTAGTGGAAGCTAGGTTAAGAAGGGAGGTGATGATTAGTGAGCAGCAGTATGGTTTCATGCCAGTAAACAGCACTACAGATGCAATGTTTGCTCGGAGAATGTTAATGGAGAAGTATAGAGAAGGTCAGGAGTTGCATTGTGTCTTTGTGGACTTAGAGAAAGCATATGACAGGGTCCCCAGAGAGGAATTGTGGTACTGTAGGAAGAAGTCGGGAGTGGCAGAAAAGTATGTCTGAGTAACACAGGATATGTACAAGGGTAGTGTGATGGTGGTGAGGTCTGCATTAGGAGTAATGGATGCGTTTAAGGTGGAGGTGGGATTCCCTCAAGGACCAGCTCAGAGCCCTTTCTTATTTGCAATGGTGGACAGGTTGACAGACGAGTTCAGACATGAGTCCATCAACTATGACGTTTGTGGAGGACATTGTGATTTGTAGTCAGAGTAGGGAACAGGTTGAGGAGTCCCTAGAGAGGTGGAGATGTGCTCTAGAGAGGAGAGGAATGAAGGTCAGCAGGACTAAAACAGAATGTGTGTGTGAATGAGAGGAAGGACAGAGGAATGGTGAGGATGCAAGAAGTAGAGCTGGTGAAGGTGGAGGAGTTTAAATACTTGGGATCAACAGTTCAGAGTAATGGCGAGTGTGGAAGAGAGATGAAGAAGAGAGTACAGGCAGGGTGGCGGAGTGTCAGGAGTGATTTGTGACAGACTGGTACCAGTAAGAGTGAAAGGGAAGGTATACAAGAGGGCAGTGAGACTAGCTATGTTATATGGGTTGGAGATGGTGGCACTGACAAAAAGGCAGGAGTCAGAGTTGGAGGTGGTAGAGTTAAAGAGGTTAAGATTTGCATTGGGTGGGACGAGGATGGACAGGACTAGGAAATCAGTATATTAAAAGATCAGCTCAGGTTGGACGGTTTGGAGACAACGTCAGAGAGGCAAGATTGCACTGGTTTGGAGGGATCCTGGGTATACTGGGAAAAGGATGCCAAGGATGGAGCTGACAGGTAAGAGGAAAAAAAGAGGAAGGCCTAAGATAAGGTTTATGGATGTGGTGAGAGGACATGCAGGTGCTTGGTGTGACAGATAAAGATGCAGAGGACAGAAGAAATGGAAACAGATGATCCGCTGTGGCGACCCCTAATGGGAACAGCCGAAAAAAGCAGCAGCCAAAAAAAAGTTTATACAACCTAGTACATGAGCCAAGTGACAACTAACAATGAACGGGAGATAAGAATCGCATTATAAAATAATAATAAAGATCCAAAATTATAGGTCCCTGCAGACTGACGGGGTAGGATTGTATGAAGTTATGCAAATTCAATCTGTCATGCCAACTTGAAACAGCTCAGCAAGAACACAAATACGAAACACTCCACAGCTGGCTGTATATTAACTTCTTATGAAATTCTGCAAGCAAAGTCCAAAGTCAGTTATAACTGGTACAACAAAAACTACAGTGCTTAAAAAAAACAAAAAAAAAAAAAAAAAAGGAGACTAACATTTTAGCACTCCCTGAAATTGATTAGGAGACAGTTTTGAAGGTAGACATGTGTATGTGGGTGGGTGGGTGGCAATGATTACAAAAAATTCAAGGCAAGGTAAATCACTAGGGATTACAATTAAATCAGTATCAAGAGTATCATAATTACTCATCAGGGAATACATATCTTTATCCATCAGGTCCAGGAGCACTGTATAGTTACCTGACTTTTTCAAAGTCACACAGTAGGCAAATGGATTTTGGAAGAATCAAACCCTATACCTTCAACTATGGGAAATCAGCTCATTAAGAATTTAGAGCCTTAATACACAACACTAACTGCCAGACCTCCCTTAACCTCAGTGATTTATCAGAAAATGAATAAGTTGTCAGTCAATAATGTTAGTCATTAGAATTTCATACCTGTGGTTCAGAAAAAGCATTTTAAGTTAATTGGCTTGTCTGACACTTAAGACTCTGAGCTATTTAACATCAACCTGTAGTCAAAAGTACAGTGTTTTAATCTTCTACCTCCATGTTGCCAAATGCACCTTTGATTAATTCACTCAGACAGTGCTCCTGGGGTCATTCCTGAGAGGGGACACCTATAGTGAGTTTATCTAGTAACAAATGGGTAGAAGAAAATGGCGTTTCAAATTTGTGCCTTTGTCCCTTGATTAGTTTTGAACATTTTTTTTCTTTGCAAAGTTTGTGGCTTTCTGACTAATGGTTGTGGACTGCAGCCATTAAATAAATGCCAGACATGAATTTCAGACTTTGTATCCTCCAAAAAATGCTTGCTAATGCAAAGCATTTTACTCCAGCACCTTAAGTATATGAGAGAAACACTTAAATTATAGAGCCTTTGTCTTTAATTTCAGCTAAGGCACAGAGAGAGAGAGAGAGACAGAGAGAGACACAGAGAGACACAGAGAGACACAGAGAGACAGAGACAGCAGTAGCAGAGATTCATAAATAATGGACTACAAATGCATCTATTTATTCATTTGTTCTCTAGCAGATATCCGAGGTGAGCAGCCATGCAAATGGCTGTAATTGATAGTTGTGTTTATAAATACTCCTGCAACCCATAGTTAAGGTGTAAAGTGGGATGTCTCACACAGTTAGCAAATGCACTCCCATTTGTCTTCTGATTTCCTGTGCCCTTCACCGTCAAATAGCATAAAAGTGAAGTACTAATTAGTGTCTAAGAGTCCTAGCACATCTTGCTGTTTAATGGACTGCCAGATGAATTTTCAATAAATGTGAATTTCAAGGGAAGAGCTGCTTACCGTTGCGCATATTAAATGTTTGCAATGGGAGATAGTTTTGTTTAGCAAACCACTGTCAGTGTTTTTCCCTGTGAAAATTTTAATAAAAAAGTTTGGAAAAGCTGCTTACTGTTGCATATGATAGTCTGTTTTCAGTGTGTGATGGTTTTGTTTAGCAAATGGCTGTTAGTGTTTCTCCTGCAATTTTTTAAATTTTATATAAAAAAGGTTTAAATTCAAATATCTTTGATCCTTGTAAATTTAAAGGAAATAATACGCACACGACAGGTTTGAACAGGGTTTTATCCATAGACCTACTACTTTTCAGTAATGTACACTGATCACTCTTCTACTGAACTTTGCTGTCACAGTCATTTTTCCCTTAAATTTGAAAAGCATTTAGGACTTTAATGCTCTGTGGTTCGAGTAACTGATAGCCTCGATTTTAACCCAGTAATATAAGCCACAATGATTTTTGCAACAACCCAAAGTTTACACACCCTTGACCACTTCAAGTTGAAAGATCCACAAAAAAATTACCCATACTTCTAATCCAGAGGGATGACTCGAGTTTTTGTTTAGTGGCTTGGGAAGCTGGAACGGCTGCGCAGCAAGGATAACAGTGAGTAGCTGATAACTGCTTGCCTATCCTGGAGGAGGAAGGCAGTTGTACAGCTGCACTATCAACTCAAGGAGACAAACCACAGTACTGCAACAGGACACATCTCACAGGAGTTATGGTGGCTTTGTATCATGTGCATTATCAGGAAGCATACATACAAAGGCATGATCCTTCCCAGACCATAGCTCAGGGGGTGGCACTGCCCACATCTACAGCGCTTGGATGAGGACTTGGAGGGATCCACAGACAGAGTAACGCTAGTCCACTCCCTTGCCTCAGGCTATTATCTTAGGAGGGAAACAAATGAGCCAGCATGGCTGTCATCCTGGGTAAAGGATGAATGGGTCATAGGGTTACTACTGTGGCCTGGTTCTCACCTCTCATCAGCCAAACAAATGGACCGCTATGGACCTAGGAAGAGGTGTTATCATTTGCATAGAGTTCAGTGTAGCCAAAAAGTCACAGAATCACCCAGACAAGTCTCTGAAAATAAGTACCTCAGCCTAACTGTAGATCCCATCCTCTTAAATATTACATAGAGAAATCTGCTGATAAAGGATCTAATGCAATTTAAGTTGACTTATAAAATGTAACACCTCTAAGTTCCTTATGCCAGAGTCAAGAAAAGATCTTGGTAAGAGTATTTTATTACTAACCTTGAATATGGTGTGCCAATCCTCTCTTCAGTCCTATTGGAACACACATCACTCTCACAAACTTTTGAATATAAAGTATAACTATTTACCTATTTAAACTACCATCTCCAACCCCAATACTTACAGACTAGAAACCACAACAACTCCCATATTACAGCCAACAGAAAGCCAAGTGACTTCCTTCTACTAAGCCTAAATATTAGAAGTATATCCGACAAAGTCCATGCACTCCATGCCACCATAGACTTGTACTCCTCAGATATAGTCATCCTGACAGAAACCTGGCTAAAACCTCACATTACCAGTGAGCAAATACTCCCTACAGGTTACGGCATACTAAGAGTAGACCGGCTAAACAAAAAAAGGAGGTGGTGTAGCTATAATATTTAAACACCATCTAAACATCCAGATCTTAAAATCATCAGCTCCACAAATAGGCAATGAAGAAATAATATATACCAACCTCAGAATTAACCAAAACAAAACCATCAACATAACTGGATGCTACTTCCCACCTGGCCAAAACATCCCTCCACTAGAAAACCTCCTCAGCTGGTCTACCCACCATCTCCCCCAAGAAACTATCATCTTAGGTGATTTCAATATTGACTGGCAATCCTGTTCTGGCAACAATCCAACCCATCATGTACACCTTCATGGCTTCACCCAACTAGCCCAGTCACCAACCAGGATAAATAAAAACTCCAGCAAGCACACTACCCTGGATTGGATATTAGTCAGTAAGAGCCCCCAGTCATATATAACTGGCTGCTTATCAGATAGCCTCAGTGATCACTCCCCAACATTCCTACTCTAAAAATACCTATACCAAGCTAAATCTGTCATCTACCGTCAAATACGTAAAAGACTAAACTTTAACCCACTCACATTCATCTCATCCCTCAAAGAATGTAACTGGCATCCTCTAAAGTACCTCAGTTTAGATGACAGTTGAATTTTTTAATACTACCTTCCTGAACATCCTTAATTACCATGCCCCCATAAGATTTTCCAGAACCAAAGCACAACCCTCCCCATGGCTACAGAAAACCACTAAGTCAGAAATGAAAAACAGGGATAAAGCCTGGGAGCACTGGCGCAAAACCAAAACCCCCTCAGCTAGGCAGAAATTCCTAGAACTACGCAATAGAGTCAAAAAGCTAATAAAACAGGACAAATTCCAATATTACCAGTCTGCCCTAGACTCCTCACAACACAGCCCCAAACAATTCTGGTCCTCCATAAACTCCATCCTCCACCCAGGTAAAGTCAGTACTCCTCCTCCTAACATCCCTCACTCCTCTGAAAATATTGCTACCTCATTCAACACACACTTCACCCAAACCATACTATCACTAGCTAAACACAACCCCCCTCCCCTCCAACCCACACCTTCAACTAGTAATCTCCTCACTGCCTTCTCTTTTTCTCCTGTACCTACCTCCAACATAAAAAAACTCTTAACTAAACTTAAACCCACCAAATTAGCAGCAGACAACCTCCCAAGTGAATACCTACAAATTGCAGCTGATGCTCTGGCCTACCCAGTATCCATCTTGACTAACCGATCTGTCAGAAAGTTACGTTCCCACACTGTGGAAAGTATCACATATAATTCCCTTCCACAAAGGCGGACCCTCTGCAGAACTAACCAATTACCGCCCCATAGCTATTCTCTCTCCACTCTCCAAAATACTAGAGAGATGCATACACTCTCAGGTCTCAGAGTACCTCCTTACAAACAACCTCCTTTCCAGTACTCAGCATGGTTTCCGACAAAACCATAGCACCACCACTGCCTTACTCTCCTTTACTAACACTATCCTTCAGCATAAAAACAATGGCTCTCTCCCCTCTGCTACTTTTCTAGACCTATCTAAAGCATTTGACATGGCCCCACACAAACTACTTATCTCTGTCCTCAATAACCTATCCTTCTCACAGTCAGTCACTAACTGGTTTCAGAGTTACCTGTCTGACCGCCAACAATCCATTGTATGGCAGAATGACATATCTCCCCAACTACCCATCTCCATAGGGGTTCCCCAAGGATCCATCCTTGGACCCCTACTCTTCTCTGTTTACACCAATAATCTAGCCTCTGCCACCAAACATGGCACACTCATACAATATGCAGATTCGACCATCATCTGCTCATCCCAGTCCCTAACAAAACTGCAAAAAGTCATACAGGAAGCCTTTTCCTCTGTTGAAACATGGTTATCCGATGCCCAATTAATATTCAACCCAAACAAAACTAAACTAATCATCTTCCAACCCACCAAACATACTCAAAACAACTCTCACTTTAACATCACAGCAAAAGACAACACCACTATATACCCAACTGAACATAACAAATTGCTAGGAGTGGAAATAGACAAACTAAATTTTGACATTCACATATCCATGACCATAAAAAAAGTCCACAAAAAACTAGGAGCGTTATACAGAAATAAACAATTTCTCACCAAAGCAGCAAAGATTTCAATAGCAAATTCCCACCTTATCTCCACCCTACTTTATGCCTCTCCAATATATACCAACCTAAGGCAATGTGATCTAAACAAGCTAGAGACCTGCTACAACAATTGCCAAATTTGCCACAGGGGCATTCCTACCGTAGTCACCACTGTCTTTCACTTGCTGAACTGGGCTGGCTTGAACTCCCCCACCTCCTTCAGTGGTATCAACTCTCACTCGCCCACAAACTAGTAAACCATACACTAAATGTCCCATCCCTCCAGAATCTACTCCAACCCTATCGCACCACCAGACCACTAAGATGCAGCAACAAAAATCACTTGCAGATCACTAAAGTCAATAACTCTGCTGGTGAAGCACTATTCTCTTGCACCATAGCCAAATTATGGAACTCACTCCCACCCACAATTACCTCTGTACCATCACGCACCCACTTCAAAACTTTACTAAAAGCGCACCTAAAAACATGCTGGCTATGCCCTTGCAACTCCCACTCTAATATCATCCACCCCATCCAACCACTACCTTTCTTTCCACTCCACTAACTACCTTGATTATAGAAAGCTCAGATGCTCATAAGACTAGTACTTATTATACAGCAGGAACTTCTCATTGTAACATTTGTTAATGTCTGCTATGTACGTCACAGATAACGATTCTAGTTGTCTACTGATGTACTATGTTCTTCATCTGTAAATATGTTGTAAGTAATTGCTATGTTAAATTGTTGATTGCTATGTAATCCAATGTAACTACAGTCTGTTTATTTTACTGTGGAGCTTTTCTCCCTGGGCCAACGCTGAAAATGGACCTACGCCCAGTCAGGCACTCCCGGTCAACAAATTTAAATAAATAAATAAAATAAATAAATTTACCTAGCTGACGTGTTATTATGGTCCCATAAGTCAAGTGGTTACTTAGACCATGAAGGGCAACTCCACTTCTTGCCACTTTCATTGCGAAGTAGTTAAACCTGTGTACCCACTCTGACCCCCAAACTAAAATTTAGGTTATCCTGTATAGTCTTAGAACAAAAAAATGACACACTAACTCAAAGTCTTCTGAAAAAAAAATGCCCTGCATGTTGGAACAGTCTTCAGTTTGTAGCCATAGATCTGTTTCTGTCTCTAGAGACAATGACTACAGTCCGGGCGAGGGTGAGACTAGACAAGTATATGGAGAGAAAAGCAATATTTTCAGTAACCATTAGGACTTATGACATAGGTGTTTGGACCATTTTGGCACACACACACACACACACACACACACGTTTCTCCAGTTCTCATGTGCCATTTGATAGTTTCTGCTGAAGTATGTCCTAGCCCCCCCCCCCCAGATCTTGCACTTGATTAACATGGCTTACGATCAATCCTGAGACCATAACATTAATGATCAAAATGCTGAAAACCATAATGTAGAACTTCTGGACTTGCACAGCCCCAAGACCCATGTTAGCACTTGTTCCTGGATTTGCACTGGAGACTCAGTATTCAAGATTCTTGAATATTTTGATTTTCAAAATTATGGCCCCATGATTGTAATGCTCAAGACTGAAGGCTTTTAGATTGTGACAGTAAACTGTCCAACTTCCTACCTTGACTACCCTTGCTTGGTGTGTTTTAGCTTTCCTTTGGGTGAGTGGGGCTGTGATTTGCAGTGTGAGCTTTTAAAGTAAACCCCATCTCTCCACACATGCCTAGGCAGAATTTCCAGGGGAGGCATGCAGTGGACATAGCATGGGACTGTCACTTTCACAAGTGACATATGCCAGAAGATGATCCTGCCCCATTGGGAAAGATGTTTCTTGGGATTCCCAATTCTCCAATGTAGAGATCTCCAAAGGACTGTTTCCTTTCACAAGCAAATTACATCACTTCTAGAAGTTAATAAGCACAGCTCTTTTATTCTTACAGCAATGGGGTCACTACCTGTGTCTCTTTCATTTAGGTCATAGTCAGGGCTGTATCTCTCTACATCACAAAGCAAACATTTGTTAAGAAACAGCCTCAAGCTGTCTTTTGTCTTTAGGTTAGAAAACAAGGACAGATCCTCCACCTGAGGAATCTGACTCATTTTCCAGTTTATCAGAAAACTGGTCTGCTGCCCGCCCACCCAGAGGCGTTTTCCTTTGGAGGTGCTCTTCATCAAATGAAGAAAACTTTCCAGTGGAAAACCAAAGAGTACTCTACAGTGCAGCAGATACAGGATCTTTATTGGTCTCTGTATGCCTATGCCACTAGCTATCCTCTACTACTTCATTGACTTCAAAATGCTTTTACTGTTTGCTTCCTTATGAAGCTCTCAAATAATCTTGCTGTTCTTGCTACATCTACAATCATGCATGTTATAGCTATGTCAGCTTAAGCAAACAAACTCAGTGTAATATAAAATGGAGAGCAAAGCCATGGTTGACATATTTGTGTGTACATATTCATAATGTATGTAGGTTCAGAGTAATGTGCTAGGTTAGCTGCCCTTCTGGGCCATTTCAAGTCTAGACAACTTCTCAAAGGCAAGAATCAAACCCTGTAATTTATGTCTGTGAGGTAAACAACTTAATATTATACAAATATAAACATATGCATCCACACACACGCATGTATACATATTTAGTGTGGTGGTTTCTCCAATTAGGAGAGTAAAATAATTTTTACATACTGTGTTAGCGATATTCATAAATTCTTTAAATGAGGGGATAATATATTTTTCTAGTTCAAATAACTTTCCTAGCAATACTCGGACTCCAGAGCAGAGGCCATTACATTCTAGGACTACTGCAAGGAACTGCAACATAAAACAAAAACTAGTGATTTAGTCAATTAAAATGTGTGTCTGTCCACAAAGCCTGTAAAAAAGCTATTCATTTCCTACCCAAAAGGTTGCATTACATCACAGTCAAATACCATAGGTTGCCAATCAGCTTTTAACACAGATGTGCATGTCCAACGTCCAATTTCTTTTATATACACAAGTTCAACTTTATGAAGAGTAATAAAAGTTCTGTGAATATATTTTCATAAAAATCTCCAATACAAGGAAGATGAGGTTATTCTTGAAGATATCAATCTCTTATTGAAAATGGAAATCAAAGTCTAAACCAAGTATACAGGAGCAAATATCACAGTCACTTCACGGCAAGATGTTCCCCAGTTTGATTCTTGGTTAGGGTACCTTGTGTGTGGAGTGTGCATTCCCTCCTTGTGTTCATGTGAGTTTCCTCTCACATTCCAAAGACATGCAGTACGTGGACTGGACACTGAATTGGCTATAGGTGCGAGTATGCATACAAGTGTGTGGTGTGGAAGAACTACTGCGGCAGGGATAGCCACCTAGAGGTGTAAATCTTGCTCTACATGATTGTCACTGGTGAAGTGACACTTCGACCAAATGTGCAAACAATGGGAAAAAGGGTTGTGGTTGGAGTGATAAAAACTGGAAGTGGGATCTTGGCTAGACAGAAAAAATGGGAATTGTGGGAACCATTAACACATGCATCATAATGTCCTGGAGGAGGAATGAGGTTTAAGGGAAGGCAGGAATTGAATGAGCTATGTAATGTTCGACTGACAATGACAGTGTGTATGTATGTGAACTACAATGTCTGCAACTGAAAATATGTCAACATGTTTTTTTTTTTTTTTACATAATGTATGACTGGCGGTGTTCAATTAACATTTTTTAAACAATCTTTTTTTTTTTATTTCTTACCTTCTAATATATTAGTATTCTTTTATATAATTCCAATAAAATTACATGCTAAAAATAATTATGTTTTTAGATAAATTTTTTTTCCCTAAATCATTCCCCGAATCAAAAGCATTTAGAAAATCTATACATAGTGGAAATGCATTTCTTATTGAACTAGGTTCATAGGTAGGTACTAGGTTCATAGGTAGGTATTAGGCTATCTGCCCGAAGGCATTTATGAGCCTTGCCAGAATGTGCTGCCTTTCGCCACCCCCTTAGATTAGTTCCCTGTGCCTCTTGTCCAGCAGAGCCACTGAAGTGATCCCCGGGGTAAACTTTGTTTCCCATCCACTCGTCAAGGTTTCTTTTTGAAGAGTGTTAGAGGAGCTCTGCCTAATGTAGCTTGGAATCTTGTTCCAAAGCACAGAAGTCTCTGGGACAGGAATATATCCCTCCAGCACATCCAATTTATTGTTTTGGTGAGGTTTAGATCCCTAGAGCCTCGAGGGGAAAAGGTTTTTTTTTTTTTTTAGGTGGAGCATGTCCATCAACTCTGGGTTGACAGACAGAGATCAGCTCTGAGTAGGTGGTATGCAACAGAGTACAGCTGGAGTTTCTTCAGTCAAGCTGCATAGGGCATCTGTAGAGGCCAGTGATCCTCTTGGTGAGGTACTTCTGTGGTCTTTCCACCTGTTGCAGGAGTCTTTTAAAGGTACATCCCAAATGGGGCGTTGTACTCTATGATGGGTCTGATGAGTAGAGGGGCACAATTACCTCTTTTGATCTGGATGTGAACCCTTTTGTGATTAGGTGGGTCACATAGAAAGATTTTTCTAACCACTTTGGCAATGTGATTATCAAAGGTGAGGTTACTATCTACTTGGGTTCCCAGATCTCTTATTACGTCTTCCATATTTAGGGGACTACCACCTATGTGGTAGTTTGTGGGTACTTTGTTTTTCCAAAGGGAAATGCACATTTTGGCATTTAGCTTGAGGCCATGATTTTGACACCAGGTATCCGTCTCAGTGAGACCCTTTTGGAGGATGTCTGCGTCAGCCGGAGAGTGTCAATTATATCCCCTAGTTTGCAGTCATCTGCGAACTTAGTCAGCCATAGTCCTCCTGTGCTTGTCTGTACCTCCGAGAAGTACATGCCGAAAAGGAGGGGTCCTAAAACAGAGCCCTGGGGAACACCACTTGTAACTGGTTTAGAGTTGGACCTAGCTCCCACAACTCTCACCATGTAGGTTCTGTCCATGAGCCAGTTGGCAACCCATCTTGTGACGTAGGGGTTTATGTTCAGGCTGGTGAGCTGGTCTAGAATACCAGAATGGGGAATGGTGTTGAAGGCCTTTGCAAGGTCTAGGTAGGCTGTGCGTGTACCACCTTTCCCTCGTCTATAGCCTTGGCAACTGGCTCAAAGAAGTCCACCAGGTTTAGGAGGCATGATCTGCCCTTAAAGCCGAACTGGGTAGGGTCCAGTGTTTGGAGGTTCCCAATGTCTCCGTTAATGAGTTCCATGATGATGCGCTCCATAGCCTTTCAGACCAAACTAGTCAGGCTTATAGGGCAATAGTTCCCGGGCTCTGCTGTGACTCCACCTTTGTGGAGCAGAATAACCGTTTCTGTGCGCCACTTTATGGGTATGGGTACATAGCCTGTGGAGAGGCTGAGTTTGAACAGTGTGTTTAGGTGAGGGGTTAGTTTGTCTTTGAGCTCGTGCAGGACACAGCATGGGACACCGTCCGGTCCCACTGATGCTGTGCTTTTGGCTTTGGAGAGGGCTGTTTTAACCAGAGTGTCTGTGATTTCAGGGACTCTATATTCTTCTGGTATGGTTATGGGCCCTTTTGGGTGTGAGGGGGGTGAAGTTTGCACTGAACCTGTCTGCCAGTATGTTAGCAATATTGGGTTGGTTCAGTGTATTCTGCACCAACTCCGAGCAGATCTGAGCATTGCCACTTAGATTCTTGACATAGCTAAAGAATGCCTTGTGGTTATCTTTGGAGTCCTTGGCAATTTTTCTTTCAAAGCTCACCTTGGATGACTTTATGAGGGATCGTAGTTTCTTGCTGATACTGATCAGGATGTCTTCCCTTCTTGGGATTTTACTCTTTTCTGTACTAGTTTCCTCCTTCTATTGTACAGCTTGTTTATGGCAGGAGTCCACCAGACTGGTTTCCTTTTCTTGGAGGAGTAAGTCTTGGTTTTGCTTGGGATGGCATGATCCATGCATTCTTGTAGGTGCCCATAGAATGCATTAGTAAAGGATTTTGCAGCTTGGACAGCATTATCCTTTAGCATGGGGGCTTTGAAACATTTCACCTCGATCTTAAGAAACGTGAAGTTTGCTTTTGAAAAGTTTTTCTCTGTGGTTTCCTTGTCCGGGGGTGGGAGCGGAATGTGGATATCCAAAGTGATTTGTTTATGGTCAGATCTAAACAGCGAAGGGCTGACCTCCTATGTGGAACACCGGTCGCACATGTTGGTGATGACCAGGTCCAATATGTTGTCACCTCTGGTGGGAGGGTTGACCAGTTGAACCAGGGTGTTTGAGTTAATAAATTCTAGGAAATGTTAAGCAAGGAAGTTGCTACTCTAGTAGTTCTTCCAGTTAATGTTTGGGTAATTGAAATCACCCAATATTAGGGTGTTTGGTAGGACCTTTAGGTTTTCCAGTGTTTGCAGAAATGGGGAATGGGGGTCCTGGGACATGGTAGGTGATCTGTAGCAAGCTACAATTTGAATTGCAGTTTTGCCCGTTGTTAGTTGCACATGGATGATCTCTAAAGCTTCGTGCTGTGCCACTAACCTGGAGGTGTGGGTATCCTTGATGAATATGGATACGCCCCAACCTTTTGTATTTCGGTTCGGGTTCTGTGGCCGAAATGTATGGTACAAGTTGCAGCCTGGTAGTGCTGGGGTGCTCTCTGGAGCCATAAACCAGGTTTCTGTTACTGCACATACATCGATTTTCTCCATACTGAGGAGTGCCTCAAGTGCGCATTCTAAAGTTTAGACTTCTGGCATTGAGTAACATTACCCTCAGTTTTTTGTTACTTGTGCTATTTACGGCAGTGGGCTTGTCTTTTGAGCCTTGCCTAAAAAAGGCACTATGAGGGTGGCAAGAGCCTTGACCAGTATTCGAAAACCTAAGTATGACAAGTGCAAGCAGTCTCTAGCGAAGCAGCGTGGCTTGTCGAGCATGTCATCCCCAGGCGGACAGACACTGGATCCCCTTTGAATGACTTAGCCAATTGCTGAAATAGAGAATTTTTTCTTTATACCGTGGGCAGGATGCTATGCAGGGTCAGGGTCATACTGGCCTGGGCTACGTGATCAGAGAGCTCCTCCATGTCGCTTTTCATCTAGTCCAAAGAGGTACGGCTCAGGTCATTCACACCAACATGGACAAAGAGTCATTTTTGTACTTTTTCTGGAGTGACCCGAGTGCTTGTGTTATGTGGTGGAACCCGGCACCAGACAGGCACTAACTGTAACCTTCTCCTTATTCAGCCTAGTGAGTGGGACGTCAGTGTGCCTGACTATAGTGTCATCTATTACTAGTATGTTGGGTATGTTATTTTGCCTTAAAGGCTGCGACTGCATGGCACACTGGTTTTGTGAAGTGTGTGTTTCATGGTGTGTGTTGGGGGTGGGGGTTGCTTGGATGTTTGCTTTGGAGGTCTCTGTTGCCTTTGCAGATTTTTTATTTAGAACCTCAGAGTATGTTTTCATGTACTTGTGTGTTTGTTTTGCAGGTGCTGGCTTAATGGGTCTATGTGAGACTGGTGGTGTGATGCAGCTATTTCCCTTCTCCTTTTGACTGCCTGATCCAGTCTTGGGTTGAGAGAGCTTAGCCTCCAGTCTGGCTGTATAATTGCATCTCTCGCATGTATTACTGTTTGCTGGTAGGAGGAGTGGGTTGTCTATGTACATGAGGCAGTTGTAACATTGCCTCAAAATGCCAGATTCACCTGTTGGACTGGAGAGTACACCTGAACCTGCCCTTTGGACATGCCTGGTTAGGTACAGTGAACTGTTTATAAGTGCTTGAGCAAGTGCCGGACTGAGAAATGAATGGCTTGAGTGCTTAAGTTGAAATTTTTTCTAGTTCCAAGGAAAAAATTGAAGAGGAGACCTTTGTGGAGCTGGGAATAATTCTACCCTAGCTAACCGGTGCTGCCCGGCGTGCAAAACCATGCAAATGCAGTATTTATAGCAGGGAAATGAAAGAGATAGAAATTAGCCAAAAATGACCAATAAACTCCTAATTTCTGGGCTGAAACCACTCCTTCAGGGACAGATAGGCTGCTCAAAGCTCCCCCTCTCTCACAGGTGAACACAGAAACTTCCTTCTATCCAAGTAAGGTATGAGCAAACACAGAGATTTGTAACACAGCCCCAAATTCAGCACTAACCTGAAAGCTGGACTATACTAGCTTAGAAAGGCGGGAAACAAGTATATCTTTATTTAGAAAATAAAAAAGATAAAATCAAAAACACTTTAAATGCACAGAAAAGGATACTTAGTTCTATAATCGCAGATCAGAGTTCTAGTCAATGCCACTAGTAATAAAGTAGGAAGAAACAAATACAGCAAAAGCAGAAGAATAAAGTGCAATTTTTTTTTTATAAATATATATATAAAACAATAGAAAACGAACAAACTGATTTAAACAAGTTACTCAATTAACCAGAAAAAAAGAAGCTCAAAACTGAGCCCTGTTCCAGCAGTCTTCAGACAAGTTCTAACTTCACACTCCTGCCCAGGGTGCAGGGGAATCTTCTCCAAAAAAAGATGGCCTGGATCTGTGCTCAAGTTATACAAACAAAGCTAGATTAAGCAGGCCTGAATCTGGTCTATGCTCCAGCAACAAGGCGCACCAATTTCAAAAGAAACAGTTAAAATAACCAGGCACAATAAGCCTGTGACCAGAATTTCCCAGCTCAGAAGGGCAGAATCCGGCTTCTCCTCCCACAAGAGTGCAGACCACGAACCCTCTTAATGTAGAGCTGGCCTGAAGCCCAAGTGCTTAAGCCAGAGTTAATACACTTTTAGAATAGCAGACACTGGGCCTTAAATCAGCAATTCCCAGCTTAGAAGGATGTAAGCTACCTGTCCTTCCACAACAGTGCAGACCACAAACCTTTTTAATGTAAAATAACCTGTATGAAACCCAAGTGCTTAAACCAAAAGACTTGGAATAACAGTTACAATTTAATCAGGCTACTACCAAATCAGTAATAAATGCAGCAGAATAAAGAAAATGGAGTATTTTTAAGAAAAGCAAAATAAAGGAGGAGAAAACACAAATACAGTAAAAGCAGATAAAAAAATGCACTTTAAGTGCAAGGAGAGAGGAAGGAAGAACCTAAGTGGGTTGGGCATTCTCAAATCTTCTCTCTGTATTAAGTAGAGTGAACACTAGACTCGGAATATGTTCTCACTGTACTCTGTTAAGTGAGCAAATGAGATGGACCCAAGAGGAGTACAGACTTACAGGAGGGGCTGGCAATTCCACAGCCACCAACACAAGAACAGGGAGAGTGGGTGGGGAACTAACTGCAGAGTGACACACAGCACACTATTCAATGAAACATACAATTAGGAAACAGAAAAAATGAAATCCAGTACTTTTAAAACTGCAAGTTTGTACTTAACAGAAGACTAAAATACAGTACTGCAAGTTTCACTTAACTTCAGCTTCTAATGCAGATGATTGCAGCCAAGCAAGTCTCTCAGAAGTTGCGCATAAAATAATTTCTCAAACTCTGTGGCTAGCACTTAAAGTAGAGAGGAAGTCCTCAGATTAGACATTACATCAGTTTTAGCACCAATACATTTCCTGTTGATATGTACATTCAGCCAACTTTTCCATCTCTATATCATACTTCTTGATAATGAAGTCTGTAGTAGTTTCCCTGCATTTATCATCGGAAAGAAAAATATTTTTTAAATCTAATATTTTAGAGAAATTTAGAGTAGTAATACAATCTACAGTGAAGGATATAGGAAATAACCACCTTTTCAATTCAGGATTTTTAAAAATAAAAGTTTCTAAATGCAATTAAAATATTACTTTTATCTTGTGAATCTTGTTAACATTGTTAGTAAATATCCTTTCAGTAACCATTTAAAATTATTTCCTGAAATCTGAGTATGTTGTCTAGTTAACCAGGCATTTTCTCAAAATAAAACGGTCAGGTCACAATTATGTAACTTAAAGCAGGTTACTTTTATGAATAGCTAGGTCCTAAGAGCCAACATAAAAAGAACAGAATGATAGGAACTGACAAGTTCAAAAGATATTTACCTACTGCTTTAAGAAAATGCAAAAATAATAAGTACGTCCAGACCACCAAGCTGAAAACAGACAATTTAATAAAACCAACCAGATAAGAACAGATTAAGGGAATATATCCCAAAAGCACTCTGAGAACAGACTGAATAAAACCTTGAACATTTAAAGAACCAATAACATTTCAATATCGAGGTCTCCGTCCCTTCAACACAGGTTTTATAGGTAAGACCCCATTCAAACCTGGAGTTCTATCAGCTCTGAGTTCAATTATCCATCTTGTTTCATTAAGCTCAGTTAAATTCACTAAATCCTCACCCCTTAAAACTTACTTTCACAACCTGTAAAAACAAAATTATGTCCAGGATTATTTTTAATATGGTGATATAAAGCATTATGAACATTTCTACAGTGTACAGCTGACAAATGTTGCAAAATTATTTAGACAATTCGTTTTACCTATGTAAAATGAATTACAATAATTACCCTTTGACAAACTAAAAATGCGATATATTTGGCTATCTGCATAATGCTTAGACAAATAACATTTGCTGGTTGTTGGATGAATAAAAGCATTCCATTTCATAATGCTGGAGCATGCCTTACATGTCTGCAGGCAGAAGAAGCACCTTGTCTTAAAGAACCAGTGTTCAAGCCACAATCCCTGTAATTACATAGCATGTCTTTCAAGTTTTTTTTGCGTTTAAAACTGAAAAAAGGGGTTGCCCCTAACTTTAAGTTTATCATCTGTAAGCAAAATCTTCCAACTGCGTCTTAATATCACACACACTACATATACTGTTACTGTACTTCAAAAAAATCACACATGACTATTATTATCATGCTTTATCCGGTTAGCCGCCGCCTCTAACCCTGCATCAGAAAACCAAGGCGTGGCCCTGGTACATCTATCCAACCTACAGGCACCAATAACCTGTTTGACATTATCTCCTTTATACCTCCTAGACCTAAAACATGTGGCAAACATTCAATTTCTTCATCAAAATCAGCATCTCCAGTACATAATCTTGATGTCCTATATGCTTGTCCTTTCATAATATTATGGAAGACGGGATGCATGCTATCCTATGACAAAAGGCTATTCTTCCAACAATTCTTTCTAAACATGGAAGTTTCTATAACCCTGTCAGGTCCCTTCCTCAACCTCACATGAAGAAAATCTATCACAACATCTGAACAAGAAACACTAAACCTTAAAATGTTTGTGGTAGACTCAAGATATGCAACAAACATACAGTTCATTTTGTGTTCTTCTCCAAAGTATAAATATATCATTCACAAACCTTGCATAATATGTTAAATGTTTTCGTCAATCATGTTGTGCATTGAAACTCCCTTCTTCCCAATATGCTAGCACCATGTTTGCGTATGAATTCGCACATTGTGTACCCATGGTGACACCTTTTGTCAGTAATGACCATTATACCAAAAAATATTACTAACCAAGATCAATTGCAACATATATTTATCTTAACTTCTAAAACATTTTTCTGATTATTGCATTGCAGTTTAAGTTATACGCCCGACCTTCAGTGTTTATTGCTCTGTTTTACACTAAGAAAAATGATGCACCAAAATTAACCTTACAGATGTAGAATTTTTTTTGTGCTAGTACCAATCGTTATTCTATGAAATGCTATACTGAACTGAATAGTCTGGACCTGCATCAATACTCATTTCAAACACTAGTGACAAAGTATCAACTGTAAATGTACACGATTTTAAATAAGGGAAAATGGGTCTCACAAACTAGATTCATAACTGACTACTAAGCTAATGCTCCAGGGCCTTTTTAAGTCTAACCACGTTTCCCAAGAGTCAACCGCTATACCCTGCATATATGAGGTAACACCTTAACAGTTATGCCACCACCCGACAGGGGTACTAATGGTGTTACAACTGAGAAAACTATAACCTCTAAAAAACAAACTGCTAGTGATATTATGCCCAATAAATGTAATAATTTATCAGAAAAGATGACTGCATTCTATTACTGAGCACTTGCCAAATTTTAAGTGCAATGTCTTAACCGATGGCAAACACCACCAATGGCTTTCACACACTTAAGAAAAAACAAATCACTAACAAAACATTCACAGAAATATATTTTACTACTGAAACAAAAATACAAATTGTGTTGGGAAGGTAGCTACATCCTGTTGCTGTAGTCCCCAATTTAAACATATGATAACAGAGAACCATACCTCTGACCTTTGCTTAAGAAGAGCAGACAAAGCCAAAAATAATGGGAGCGGACAAGGCTCAAAATCTAGCACTTTTATTTATTTATTTATTATTATTACTCCAATTAATTTTAAATGTTAATATAACTGGTTTTGCACTAACATGCATTTTCTGAACAATACGTATGAATCACTAATTATAATCATTATTAACTGTCAATCCTCAGTAACTTACCAAAAGGATCAAGAAAGTCATGAAGGGCAGGGCAGGGCAATATATATATATATATATATATATATATATATATATATATATATATATATATAAATAAATCAGGGACATTATACATACTGCTATGCTGTCCTCGATTTTGCAGAAAGTGGGGAAAACCATGTCAAAGAATCAGGAGACAATGAGAATAGGGTAATTCTTCAGACAGGACTACCTTATTAGTGTGGTAAGGGGAACCAGCAAGAAATGTAGCCTATGTAAGTCTCTGCTCAACTTAGAAAAGGGTTGGGCAACCACCACAGACACGAACACAGACAGGATCGCAAGAGGACCACGCAAAGAGACACGTGCGCAGTGTATAATTAAAAAAGACCAAGGAATAGACTTAAAAAGCCATAAAAAGGTAGAAATATTTAGCAAGTTAAAGACATGCATATCATAATACAATCCTGGCAGAAATCTGCGCAGGAACAGATTCAGTAAAAGAAAAAGGGACTTGCATACTAAAATAATTCAGCACAAAAATACTGCAAATGTTAATGCAGCATGAAAATGTTTGAGTAAGGAGGTGAAGTGACTTTTCAGAACTAAGGAAAAGGGAACACGCAGTGAAAGGGCTATTTTAAGGAAATAAAGTTAGAAATAAGGAAAATGCACAAGCCAAATTCTAAGCATTCTGTCAAGCTAGAAAAGAAACCCCTTGAAATGGAGAACTAAAGTAGAGAAGGAGAAAGTTGACAAAAAGAAAAGATTTTACCATAAACAGGGAGAACTAGCATCTGGTTAGAGTTCTAAATCCATTCTTGTCAGTTTAAGATAGAATCCTCATATAATGGAAGACTTAAGGCAACAGACACCTGTAAGTAAGGAAAATGGAAGATCAATCCTTTACAGAGGGAAAGCAAAGCAACCTAGAGAAGAAAACAGAGTGTGGTACTCATTCACCCTATGACACAGTGAATGCAACATGCAGGAAACAAGACAAAGAGGAATGCTCTGAATACCAAGGTAAAGTAATATTCTTGTTAAGCCAAAACACAGGAACTAGCAAAAGTAATAGGACACTATGCATCAGGTTCATAAAGAAAGACAACAATAAAACAAAATTAAGTAGACATAGCAACTGAGAGCAAAGAATGCTAGTACGAGTCATTTTTCTGACTAAATATTGCATATTAAACCCCCAGTACCCATTATGTTAGGTGATCTAC
This sequence comes from Protopterus annectens, assembly GCF_019279795.1. Classification (NCBI taxonomy): domain Eukaryota; kingdom Metazoa; phylum Chordata; order Ceratodontiformes; family Protopteridae; genus Protopterus; species Protopterus annectens. Next base: position 505,875,029 of record NC_056730.1, on the reverse strand, counting down.
TTCTCATAACAAATAGACTTTCAGGAAACTTGCGAGTTGGCTGATCATCAGGTAAGCCTGTTAAAGTTTGAAAAGGCAGACTGGGAAGATAACGCAAAGCAGAGCGCGCAACAGGAGTTGTAAGGGAAGATGGAAAAAAAAAAAAAAAAAAAAAAAAGGTTTCCTTTTCCAGAGCCATAGCTCGGTCATCTGACATCCCCCAAGCCAAAGTAGAGGGTAAAAGGTCTTCCTGTAATTCAGGACCAGAAGTGTATAAAACAAGAGCTCCTATCTAAAGCAGACATGCAGAATCAGCATTCATTTAGGAAGTTAATCTATTGCCTGCAGCTTAACTTAGTGCTAGTACCACACTTTCTCTCCTTCAGTAATCAGTGACTGCACCACCTAACAGCCTGCATTGTAGATCGCTGCACCCTTCATCCTGCCCTAATCATGACTGTATCGAAGTATGGGTACTAAACAGACAAAGTGATTTGGGGGCAAGAGTAAGTCTCAAGTTAGAAAACTTAGCAGGGTGACTTACGGGTATTTAGCCGAAATACAGAAAAGGCAGACACAGTTTATGTAATCAGGGCAACATATCCTTTAGAGCAACAAGTCAAACTCAAGATGACAGGGTGGACTGAACCAGGTAGCAACCTAGACCACATCAATTTAGACAGCCATCAAATTCACTCATTACTTCTGGTAAACAAGTGTTCATTGGAGATAACGAAATGTCTTCCAGTAGACCACGACTTTCCCACAGAGACTGTGATCATTCCACATAATCACAAACTCCAGAAACAAATCATGTATGCATTTCCTTTAATCCATAACTGTAACACTGAACATAAAAGGCTACACCAGGGAATGTGACTCCTACTTGATAAGAATGCTTCATTTACTAACACTCATTAACACTGGGCCCTCTACTTTACACTCAATTTAAGAAATCACAACCTTCAGGTCGACACTGCACTCTAGTCATATGTAAACATACTAACAGGCTGAATGCATCCTCTTGATTTAAAGTTTTCCATCTTCAAATATATTAACATCCTTCCCTTTCATCATGCATTTTCTAAATCTACCTTAACTCTGCCCTAATCCAAACTTTATTTCACACACTTTTTCTTATTTTATTAATTATTTAACTCATCTTCAAAGTCTGTAACTTGGGTATCCATTTTACCATACAAGAAAAAAATACTGAAGTTTTTTATATTAAAAAACAGCTGTCACCCCACTGCCTACAACGTCCGGCTACAGTCTCCCTCCAGACAACATCCCATAACATTTGTCATATACATCACTGTAAAAAATCAATGTGATATTGCTCTCAAAAACTCATCATGACATCTAACAAAAAACATACCAATAGTACCAGCCCACCCACAAATGTCTGCTTTTGATAAGAGAACCAGTTTTGTAACCAATCCATTTTTCATCCCACTTAACATTTTATGCTAAGATCCTATGATGCACAATATAAGAAGCCTTGCTGAAGTACACAATCCACCCTCGGAACATTCTCTGTCTCACCCATATTCACTACTGTGGGAGATAGAACAAATCAACTTAAGTACCTTCCAATGGTTCAACTCAAGCACTTAAACAGCTTACAAAGTAAAACTTTTTTTCCCAAAGGCCTTCCACAGAGCAAGACACACTAAATGAGCACATCAACAAGCTACTTTCAAGGCATACTTTTATGTTAAAGAACCACTAATACCAGCCTTCATTATTCCTACATCATACAGGTTACACAACTCCATTGGACAAAAAGATATAGATACTCAAACCCCAAAGTTATTTCCTTAAACTCGAATTTCCCCATTAACAACTCTTCCATTTAGCCACATTTTTCATCCAGACCTATTTTACCAAAACAGTATTCTGCCTTGTCAAGCTAGATGTAAACAAAAGTCTACTACATAATGTTGGAACTTAATTAAAAATGAGAACAACATTACAATGTGGAGACAATTCCTGAAACCCACAAATAAGCCACATTTCTAACAAGTTGAAATGGGAACTGCAATATGGTTCACTCAAGCCTTCACAATAAAACTTTACAATTCACTTACTTTTGCTGATCTGCATACAAAGTTAAGCTAATGGCACACCTAGTTTACATACCTATACTCAAAGGGAAAATTTACACAATGCATTAATATTAGCACAAATTTAAGATCATAGGATATTATCATGCTATTTCAAACCTAGCCGTTTCATCCCAATGTAATATCACAGAATTGTTAGTTAATTCCCAAGATTGCATTTAGCAATGGCTGCCCATGTCCAGGAGGGTTCTGGGCGCTATTCTCTGTAAGAATTGACGGCACCCCATCCACTCATCCAAGTTCCTCTTGAACAGTTTCAGAGGTTCTCTATTTTACATGAATAGTTAACCTACTCCAAAGATGCGTCAGTCACTGGGAGATAAATAGGACATGCTGAAGGAATAGATTTTAAGTCGCAGGCCATATTTAGGTCCCTAGAACAGGTAGCCCTAGTTCATTAGGTTTTGGTCCAAGATTGCTTAGTAAGCCAGGCAAAAGTCTCATCTAAGAAGTCTATATGATACAGAGTATAGTAACGGGGACTTTAATTGGTCTGTGTACAGCACATGACGGAGCCCCTTGATCTTCTTAGACACCTTTGAGGTCTCTCCAATTGCTGCAGGTGCTTTGTACGGTACATGCCGAATGGGGCATTAAGTCAACTTGTAAATCGCAGGTCACTTACCACTTCATGAATACTTATAATATTGTGGTTGATTTGACAGTGTGACGGGACACCGTTTGTGCCGAAGGGAATGATGACGCATTTCTCTGCATTCAGTCTGAGACCGTGACTGACACCAGTCGGTTTGTGTAAGACCCTCCTGGAGTATACAATCATTTGGGGATTCAATAACTGCACCCAGTTTACAGTAGTCTGCAAACTTAGAACCCCTCAGTATATACCAAACAGTAGGGGGCCCAGCACTAACCCCTGCTGGTAACAGGTCTGCTGACTGATGAGGAGTCACCCACTTTGATGGCGTGTGGGTGTTGTGTGAGCCAGCTGGTAACTCATGTTACAAAGATGGGGTTTACTGGTGATGCCAGTGTGTGGGATTGTGTCAACAGACTTTGACAAATCAAGGTATGCTGTGTGCACAGATTTGCCCTCATCAATAGCCCTGGTCACATTTTCAAAAAAAATTCACCAGATTTAACAAACAGGTTTGCTGACTGGGGTTAACAAGCTGATCCACAAGGGATCCCATTTTATCCACAGCCTGGGAGTTACAGCATAAGAATGAAATATAAGAGCAAAACAATTCAAGATAACAGCACATAGATACACATACAAATAAGCCTTAGCTTTATGTTCATGTGGTTATTGAGCTAGAAGGTTTTTAAATACACTACAACACTCAAAAAAGTGGGTAGATCAAAGACTGAAACAATACTAATTTCATGAACTTTAAATCATACTTTGACTTGGGAATGGGGTCCATTCCTGTCATGGTTTTAAAACCCTAAAAGATTTGGAGAAATTAAAAGTGGGAAGATATCTTACATAGTGTCTTCTTTACTAACTAAAGAGGATTGTCAACTATGCTAGCAACCCTAACACAATGTATAAATCGCAGACTACAATACTATCCATTCTGCTTTGCTGTTTCTGAGCTGGGGGGGGGTTATCGTCTTTCCACTTGCATAACTTTTTCAGCATCACATGGCTATCTTACCACAGACATAGCAACTACAGTACAAGGACACACGATACACAATGTATCAGCCAATTAAATAATTTCAACACTTAATGCTTTAAAAAGAGGAATTTGTACATTTTAAAGAAACATTTTGGCTAGGACTTCCAAGATGGTTGCACAATGATCAACAGCTTAATTTCACCTCTCCCAATGTAAAAAAAGAAACTGAGAAATAACAGCAGGTGATAGTCATCTTGAGCAAAACAATACTGGCTAGTAAGTACCTGGATGCCAGCAAAGAAGAAATTTAGACAAACAACTAGAACAGGTGAAGAGAAAACATTGTCTGGGAAAAATTCTGTAGACGTTCAGGAAAAAATGCAGTTCAAGCTTCAGCTTCCAGTAATTTAGAGGGAAAAAATTTCAAATGTACTCAGAGCGGTTTAAAATACATGAAACTAAATTAGAGTAGATCAACTCAAATGACAAAAGGCTTCATATAAAAGTATGAATTAACTATGCAGACAAACTGATAAAAATGCAAAATTAGAGGCTGAAATGAAGAAAAAGCTGGCAGAGTACGAGTTCTCTCAAGAAGAGTCATTTCAAAAAATGGCAGATTTAGAAGACACAGCATGTAAACAGCCTATGATTTTCTGCTGTACCACAGAAAATGGGAAGGAACAGACCATATTAACTTTATGAAAGCACAAATAAGCAACTGGACTGGCATTCTGCAGCAGAATTTATTAACTGAAAGGGCACACAGAGCAAGTTTTAAACCTCGCCATGAGAAAGCAGCCAAGACCTATATTAGTAAAGCTGCAATCATACCAGCAGAGAGCGTTGATATTGACAAAACTAAACTGTGGCAGAAAGGAAAAAGTATAAAAACTTGGAGACAGTACAGCGTTTGTGGAAATGATTACTCACTTTACATGAAGCAGAAGAGAAAGAAATCTATCCTAGCAATCAGTGAATATCAAGAGGCAGGGGTGAGATTCAGGCTGCTGTATCCAGATCTATTCAGAATACTTTTGTCCTAAACAGGAATTAAAGTTTATAAAAAGAGCCAAATAGTGTTCCATTCTTCTAAGCTCAGAAAGACTTTGTCAGTGAATCATTTTCCAAAGGAAAATGCTTGAGCGACAGAAAAAAAGGATATAGCTGACTAGAAGAATCAGGAGTACCTTGGACTTGATCTGGTGTTAGGAAGCCAGATGAGCAGGAAGAAGACCATCAACACTGAAATTAGTGACTAAATGAAGACTATGCAGCATCAAGCACATTTAAAAAATACAGCTTTGCAAGAAAAGGCGACTGAAAAAAGACTAGGCTTTTGTTGACTTAGTTAAACTTGTGGGAGAACTGAAAAGCTATACCTCACTTTATGTCATTAAATGTTTGAAAGGACACTAAAAGGGAAAAAGTAACTGCAAGTAAACATTTTTGTTCTTATTAGTTTTTGTATAAACACTTTTGTGAAGATTGGGTAGAGATGGGTGAAGAAATGTGAAGACTGGTAGAGAAGGGTGAAGGCTGCCAGCCTAGCCAAATAGAATTTGATGCATAAATACTGGCATTTGTAAATATAAATGTAAAATACAGGCTTGTTTCTTGAAAGAAAATACTGTAAAATGTTGAACTTCATGATTGTAACAACATTGCCATCTGCTGTAAGGAAAACTAAGTCAAGCATTTCAAATCTTTCTTTTGAAGTTAGATATGTCTTGTATGTTCTTTGATTTCCAGAGCTCGGAGCCATTTGGTCTGGGCTAGTACATTCTATCGTTTTAACTTAAGGAACAATTACTACAGTGTACATGTGAAATGTCTTTTATTGCTGTAGCTTCCTGAGCAGGTGTTAGCTCGCTAAATAATGCAGCCTGTTGGTCTGGGAACCCCAGGCTGTCAAAATGATGTAATGTGTATGGGAAACACAAGTGTCAAAAATTATGTAATCTGGGAGGGCCCAGCAGAAATGTTTATTAGTGATTTTAAAAACTATTGCTCAGAGAGAGAGACTGTAAGCATTTTTGTCTGACTATCCAACTCAGCACTGCCTTATGCTCTATGTAAGTAAGTTACTTTAGAGGTATGTTTTCTTGAAGCAATAGCTAGGAATTAGAAAAGATTAGACTAAGTGTTTTTCTGTTGTGTCAGAACTGTACTACTGAATTATTTTAAGTTTCTGTGTGATCTCCGAACTCTGGAATAGCACTGTGGTGTAGTAGTATTGTCTTGTGTTTTTAGTATTTATTAAATATTTTTAAACCCTTTTCAACTGTGGCTAGTTTATGTAGAGATAAGTTAAGCTCTAGAGTACACTGCATATTTAAAAAGTTTACTGTACAAAGCTCCTCTAATAAGCCTTAAGACTGTTTAGTCACACTTACCAATTGGAGAATAATATTGCACAGTAATAACTGGACACCCTTTTAAGGGCCTTTGGGTAGCTTACAACTATTAGCTGGTGGTGGCAGGAATTACTACCGTATAGTCTGGGTATAGGGGCACAGCTGGAGAATCTGTCTCAGCCTTTCCCAGGAGTGCCTGTGAAGTTGTACAAATACGTATCTCAAAGTGTGTGTATGTCAGCTACTTGGGCAGGGACACGAAGCACTGATTGGACAGAGAGGGTACTGGAGGTTAGCATGTCAGCTAGGCTGAGATCTGGACCCTATAGCTGTGCCAGTGGGGGAGTACTGAAGGTTAGCATGTCAGCTAGGCTGTGATCTGGACCCTATAGCTGTGCCAGTGGGGAGTCTTATTGGGGGCCTGGAGAACAAATGAGCAACCAGTCCCAGACTGACTTTGATCTCTGTGTGTATTTATCCTTTCTCCTATATGAGACGCCCTCTCTGGTGTTAGTGGTGAGGACTGATGCTCCTTGATTGCTAGGCCAGGACACGGGCGTCACACACTTCAGGATACAAAACTGCACGTTATATAAAGTAAAACGGTTTTCTGCACTGTTTAGTCAGGAGTATTTAAAATGTGGTGCGAGCCTCTTCAGTAATTATATTATCTTTAACACATACAACAAACTACTTTTTTAGTTGTAAGAAATAAAAGCATCACAGAGAATAACGGCTGGACAAAGCAAGCAAGTTTAATGCTAATATGTTGTGATCTTGGGCTGCTGTGGTGGGGTGAGGTCTAAAAGTGCACTGACTGTATGTAGAATTAACATATTTTAAGGGTGAATGTCTAGATGACTGTCCTTAGCATAAGCTATAAATAGGTGTTTTTGTAAACAGAGAGACTTCAAAATAAGACAAAATAATGACAACTTTGAAAAATGCTAAATTTCTTTCATCTGCAAAGATATCAGCTTGCCTCCCCTCATTAGCAATCTTTCAGTGGGAGTCAATAAGTTTGCAGCTGAAAGCAGTTGTACATTCTGTTCTGGGTGAAATTTACAACATTCATTGATATTTTACATGGAGATGAGCTGCCTGCAGGTGCAAGCAATTACTCTTGAGAGTTCTGAGAATTTTTTGCCTAGGCAAATGTACAGTTTAAAATGGTACAATGGAATGCGTTCACTGAAAATAAAGCTTCAAATTATGGGGAGTAAATAAGAGATACACTATCAGCCTAAATACTTCTTAAACAGTGTACATAATGAGTTTTATTTAAAGATAGCCAATGAGCTTTTCTGTAGAGCCAACAGTGTTTTCGTGAAGCACACAAGCTGTTTTTCACATCTGGAAGAGGAACAGAGATAAAAAAAGAACAGATAGCAATCAGTTTAAATGGCAATACAAGTGTACTTAAACATGGGTAATTGTTCCTATCGGAGAGTTAAACTTACTTGTGTATGCTTGTTTGACATAACAGGGGATAGGCATGATCTGAAAATGTATTTTTTTTTTGTTTGAGGGTTTCCATTAAAACAGTCTTGAAAATGTGACACCGATTCAAATGGGGATGAGAAGAAATAAAGATCAGCCTGTGTATGCATGTAACAAATAAAACTTGGAAATACACAGTAAAAATGTCATCTATAATAGGTGGGAACAATAGCTTTTTTTATCACAGTGGCTATGCTATCTATATTATCTGGGAATATAAACAGCTTTACAAGTATAGACAAAAAGCTAATAGTATTTAATTATTAAGAAATGCAGGGTACAAATAATGCTGCAGGAGACGCAACTGGAAAGAAACGAGCATGTAAATTTGAAAGGATATCAGGATGGATATTCAGAATATAAGAGGCAAAGGAAAAGGGGAGTAAATTGAACTAATTGCTAGAGGGTTTGAATAAGTAATAGAAGAGGGGGAAGACAATAATGGTAGATTTGTGGTTGTAAGGGGCTACTGGCACTGGAGAAGGATTATACTGGCATGTATGTATATTTCAAAAACTTCTACTATAAAGCTTAAGAAATTTTCCGGAAAAATAACCATCTCTCAGCAGGAAATATAAGTGGGGAATGGCACTTGATTTGCAATAAAAAGGATGTTTCAGGGGGACCAAGGAAGGAAAATATAATAAGAGGTAGATTACTGAAGAAATTTATGAAAATTATTTGGTATGGAAGGTGTGAATTCAGTAGTAGGAACTCTGACAGAATGTACATATTACTCCCCAAGGTACAATAACCTGGCTGGACTAGATAGAAATTATATTACAGATCATGCACCTACAAAACTAGTGCAAAAATGCAGGGTAATGAAGTAAGAGAGAGACTGGTGCTTTCCCTCCTAACCTGTTAAAGACAGGAATTTAAGGAATGGGTAGTGGAAGTTATTCAAGAGTTATTACGGAAGGTAGACATTTCCTCATTAGTTATAGCTAGTGAGTGGGGTAAAAAGAAAATAAAGTTAAAACTAGGGTAGAAACAAAAGAGAAAGATCTGGTTAAGAAGTAACAGGAATTATTTATGGAGGCCTATAAAAGGTCAAAGTATTGCAGAAAAAAAGCTCACTGAACAAGAAAATGCAAAACTGAAGACAAAAAAAAAAAAAATCAAGTAATATCTGGATAATAAAAAAATAAAAATCAGAGCTGTTAAACAGCTATTTTTGATGATCGCTCCAGGAGCACGAAAATCTTTTAGCAAAATGACTTGAGAGAAAGTTGAAAGGAATGCTGCCAAACAGTGAGCCTATAACAAAAATAGCCAGAGATCCTGTAGCGATAGAGTGATATTTCAGAAATGTTATATTTTGTATGAAACAAATGTGAAAAAAGATGCATATGGAAATATTTATGAAATACTTATTCACAATGTAGATGCAGCTCTTGGAAGCACCGTTTTGGAAGAAAGCTGTAGTGGCTACATTACCTAAGGATGGTAAAAACCCATTAGACACACCTTCACATAGACCCATTTCAATTTTAAACCAGGAGTATAAAGTGTTTATGTATATATTAGTTAAAAGAAAAGCAAATGTGTCACCATAATTTGTAGACATAGATAAATGTGATTTTGTGAAGGGGAAGCAAACATTTGACAACAAAACAATGATGATGCAGCAGGAAGCAAAAATGTATGAACATTTTTTGCAAGTCTTGATGCTGAGAAAGCGTTCAACAGCTGGGATTTTACAAGTAGCGCAACGTAAGAATTTGCATTCCCTGACACAAAAATATTAGGAAAATATATAAAGGATCAGAAGCAAGAATTAAAAGGAGGAGGGGTTCCTCTCAGAGGAAAGAATTAAAAGGGGGAGGGTTCCCCTCTGATAAGTTGTGTGTGAACAGAGGAACCAGATGGGGTGTCCACTTTTCCCTTTATATTTAGAGCTATTGGCAAAGAAAATAAGGGACTCAGAGATGTAAGGATATAATTGGCACGGTAATCAAGAAAGGTTGGTTTAATTTGCAGAGGATATTTTATACCGGACAAAACCAGGAAAAGACATCTCAGTGTTTTGAAACATTCTGACATTCTGAGTTTCAAGTCATTTAGAGATATAAAATTAATGAAGATAAAACAAATGCTATAGCTGAAAATTCATGCTAATGCAAAACCTGTTATTTCTGCAAAAGCAGTATTTAAAAATGTACCCCATTCGGGGTATTTGCCTCCCATTATTTATGGCTTTGTTTAGATTTCTTGCTGTAAGACGTTGAGAGGTACATAGTGTTTGCATTGTTATTTTTATACCCCAAGCAGCATTAAAAAATGTTTTTCTCTGGTAGACAGCAAATATTGGAAATGTGGTGAGGAAGAAAAGGGGTAATGGGAACATGTTTTAGAACTATAATAAGTTGGCACAGGAGGAGTGAGGTTTAAGGAAGACAGTATTCCGCAATTTATGTAACTTTGGATGGAGTGATGATAGCAACAAAGAAAGAAAAGATGTGTGATATATAATGTATGTAAATGGAAAAAAAAACACATTAAGGGTTTTCTGTTGATTTGCCTTGTCATAAGTGATAGGTGTTAAAACAAAGGAAAAAGAAATATTTTTGGCAAATGGCAAAGTTTTTAAAACTCTAACACAAGGCAAGTCTTAAAAGCAAGCTTGTAAGCTGACATCCTAAGCATCCCAACTTCTTTCACAAAGGGAAACAAAACAATAACTCATCGTTGTTCCAGAAGTAGAAATCCATCATTCCAGACTTACAAGCAGTTACAAAATGTCAACTGAAAAGAGGTTCTTCCAATTGTCAGCATAACTCTCAAACTCTTAGCGCAAGAAATACAGACAATGCCGAAAATAATTGTGGTGGTGGTGGGGGCAAAGACTCAAAAATGGAGACAGATTTTGGAAAGTTGCTAGAATATTTGTTATGATGTATTTTCTGAAGGATATGAAGTGTCAAACAAATACGAAACTCAAACATATGTCATTATTCATGGACTTCAATTCTCAGCGATTTGCCAGGAAACCACAAATCTTGAGAGAAACAGACCAAAAATATGAGGCAAAAAGTCTCGCTATTCTGCAGAAATTTGGACAGTTGAGAGGTATAACTGTCAGGTAATTTAGAAATTCGGGAAAACATCTTACCTCCTCTACCACAGCTCTCTACAAACCAGAGACAACTCTCAAACAGAATCAAAGACAAATCCACACACAATCAAGAACAATTAGAGATACTTTTAAATATCACTTGCTACTAACTTGAGGCAGAATACGAGAAAGTGAATTAATAATATTTTCTGAAGTAAAAAAATAAATAAACTCTACAACTCTTTATTATAATTATTTACTAAGTGCATTGCACCATATTTTCTCCAACAGTTTTAGAATGGATCAAGAGGAGCAAAACTAAAATGAGTCACAAATCAGGGACAATTATGGATGTATGAGCTCTACCCCTAACAAACCTTTAAAGGCATACTACTCAACGGTAAGAACATTGCGCGCATATATTCATATACACATGTACATAAATGACACTTACTACAGATTAAAACCTTCTATGGTTAAAATGTGGAAAACTACATGTCAAAGCATTGAGCAAATGTGGAAAACAGCGGCGAGCACAACTTTTAAAATTTTCTAAAGATGACGCTCATCACACTGACTCACAAATGAGAGACTACCGGGTACTACTTCATATCACTACTAAGTTTCTGCATCCAAGCAGCAAAGTTTCTTCTCACAGCTGTACTGTAAGTGCACCTTCCTATCAACAGAGTTCTCATTATACAGTTTCACCGTGTAACAGTCGCACAGTAGAAGTTCAGCCTTCACATTCTTCTAAAGTCCTTTATCCTGCTTAACACAATTTCAAAATGCATTCTATATTAACCATACTACTTTCCACATAAAAGGCCTACCAGTGTATTTATCCTCTACATCGAACCTGCATTAAAAAAGAGAGCTAACTATCTCACCTTTGCAAGTCGAAGAGTTGCTCGACAGCGACAGTGGCCATGTCTATAGTTTCCGACTAAATGCCCCTTCCTAAATAATCCAACAAAGTCGATCATTCCTCTGTTATGCCCCACATGTACATTACATAAATCAAAACTTTAACGTCTATAGCCACTACTTGTCAGCAGCTACTAAACAGTAGCCATATTAAGCATGGCGTAGCAAACGTTCATTGGTCTAACTGTAGGATATTGGGAGTGTTAGTTTATTTACTATGTCGGAGCAACGTCGGTATGAACTACAACTCCCACAGTAGAACGAGACAGGGGTTTTTTGAGGAAAGCCGTCTCTTGCTGTAAACAATGACTGGGTCTCAAAGCTTTTTTTTTTTTTTTTTTTGGGGGGGGGGGGGGGTAGTGACGCAGATTGAAATGTAGAAGATACGTGATCACGTATTACGTTCTAGAGCTGAGAATGAATATATGTATATCTACATTAGCCATCATTAGATGTCTTCTAAACTGTTCCTTGAGTTTGATTAGAATTTTTGCTCTGTCTTTCTTAATCCCTACTCAAATTGGTGACTTTTTAGAGACGAGGTAGTGAATTGCACTTAATAAATAATGCCAATAATTAGACTTATAGGCTTATTTTACTTCAGAAGATACATATTAAATCACTTTCTCCTATTTTGTAAACGTCTCTGTTAATAGTACTAATATTTTAAAAATGTTTCTACTTATGGATTTGTCCCTGATTCTGTTGAAATGTGTCCCTTAGTCATTGAAAACTACTGTCAGCATTCCATATTACCTCTCACCCTCTTCTACATTTTTGAAAGTTATAGCAGAAGGTCTGAAAAGAAAGTCTTCAGTGATCTCACACAAATAGCTGGTGATTAAAAAATCTTTCTGCATATAGACGGTACTATATATATGTGGATCAGTTGTTTAATAATATTTAGTACCCCTAAACCGGTCTAACCTTATTAAGAAAATTCATATGTCAGGAGGAGGAAAGCTAAAAACAAGGGCAAATCATAGCAGTTGAGAAGTGCAATGTTTTACCCAGTTAGGAAATGTATTAAAATTGTAGCACTGGCCTTTCAAAATCATAGCAGAGGGTCAGAGAGAACAGCACTTTCTTATTTTTCTCAATAGAAGGCCTTTATATAGTTGAAGAGAAGGAATAAGTGCGGAATTATGGTTTAGTCTAGGAGTACTTATCTCTGGCTCTGCCTTTGCACTAACCCTGGTTAAATACCCCAAGATTAAAACATAATTCCACACTTCTTCCCACCTTTCAATTACTTCCCTCTCATCTCTTTCTCACAACCCTTCTTCTTGTCTCGCCATAACAAACTACTATCCCCCAACTTTCTAACTCACTTTATCTTTCTTACATTGACCTATAGAATCTTCTTTTCCCCTCCATCTCCTCCTCCTTCATACTTCAAATCATTTCTAGTCCTTCTTTTTGGATCATTCTTTAGTCTACTACACCACTTGTTGATTAACAGAAAATAAAATCTCTAAAGCATAAAAGGATGCTTCTTTTATACAACTTTATTTCTATATTAATTTTTTTAATGAAAATGCTTGCTGAAGTATACAGAGGTACTGGTATACTGAAATGTATGTCTGTAGATATACAATGCTACTGGTCCACTAAAATTTCCGTATATTGAACTATGCTCATTGTCTTCCTTTTTTCAAAACAATAATCTCAATCTGTGCCTTGTTGTACTATCTGCAATGACATTATTATGCAGACTTTGCAAACTTTTATTGAACTTCTTTTCTATACAATGCATAAACATTTACAAAATGTCATTATTCACTAAACTATGTATACACTTGTAAATTTATGCTTTTTCCTACACTATGTATAACTCTTTAATACGTATCATTTGGAGATTTTCTCCCTGGGCCTCTGCTGAAAAGGGGATTCTGTGCCCAGTCGGAATTTCCCAGTCAACAAATGCAAAAATAAATAAACAGATAAAGAGACAAACCCTATATATAGTTGGTGATACTGAATCTTTCTATATACTTAGTCTGTTTATTGAAATACGTACTCATAAACAGGTCTGAATTTGGGTGGCACAATGGCACAGCAGATAGCACTGTTACCTCACACCAAGAGGCTTCCCACTTCAGTTCTCGGTTGGGGTGCCTTCTGTGCAGAATCTGTATATCTTCCTTGTGTTCATGTGGGTTTCCTCTAGATGCTCCAGTTTCCTTCCAGATTCCAAAAACTTAGTAGGTGAATTAGACACTAAAAATTGACCATAGGTGTAAGTGTTTGTGCAAGTATGTGGTGTGGAAGAACAACCACAGCAGAGCTAGCCACCTGGCGATGTAAACCTTCACTCTAGATGATTGTCACTGTTGAAGTTGACACCTTAATCCCATGTGCGAAAATGGGAAAAAGGGGTTTGTGGATGGATGAAAAAAGGTCTGAATTTATAGGGGACATCATAAATATAGAAGCTCCATGGATAAATCTAAGGGTCAAAATTGTAGCTCTATGGCTAAACCATAGCAGCTGAAAGGTATGCACTATATCCTTTTACTGTTCTGCCAATTGCAATTAAGTTGTGAATAATTGTTAGAATCAACCACTGCTGTCTGCAACAACTCCCTCAGTCTGCACTCCACCTTTTTAAATCAAACTCTTTCCTGTGCAGTACTTTTATCAAGCATAGCTCTCAACCTTCCAATCACCAAAATGTGGAATACTATCAAACATAATGTGAAACCTAAACCATTAAGGTCTCCTAAATGTAACCCAAGAAACTAGTACCATTAGCAACCTCATAAACATCCACCACAGGCAGCACCCACCTTGACATATACATCTGAAAGTCACATTGACGCAGTTCAAAATCCCATAAGGCAAACCTCCACACAATCTAATAGTTCAGTCATAGGTGACTCAGTAGTGAAATATACTGATGTACCACCCTGTGGCAAAAGATGCACAAAGAGAAGGTCACAGACAGTTGTCTATCAAGCACTAGGATTCGCAGCATTATGCAAGCACTCAGATTCTTACACCAAAAGTACACATATGATGCAGTCCATCCATCCATCCATCCATCCACAACCTCTTTTTCCCATTTTGGTACACATAAGTGTAAATGACTTGAGATGTACCTCCCTGGGTGATATGAAGACAGACATAATGGAGCTCTAAGAATATGTATTTTAGGGTGGTATGAACCAAGCCTTAGGCAGCATTTTATAGTCCCCAAGAATGATGCTGCAATACAAGCAAAAGATTATCGATTTCAACAATTGTCTTAACTTCTGGTGTTATTCAAAGAGGGTACAACATATGTCAAACTGGGAAGAGATGGGAGACAGTCCTAACTACCTTGCCAAAGAAGGCCTGCACCACCCCCAAGGTTTTCATATATTAGCGAAATCCTTGTCCACCACATAGTGCCTTTTTAGACAATGTCAGTCTTCTAAAGCTTCCAACATAACTAAACAGAATCCAGTTAACATTAAGCATTACTGCTCAATGCTAGGAGCCTTAACAAAAAACACCACTCCCTACAAGCACTCCTCACCCAGGAAAACATTAATATATGAATCATCACAGAGACTTAGTTCAAAACCATTGAAGTTACTCCATCAATGCAATTTTGTAATGTCTATCACATATTCACGTCCCCCACATTAGATGATGGCACTACAAGCAGCAGTTTCTCCATAACCTTAAAAATAGTTCATCTCCAGATTCATCAGACAAGATAATGACACTCAACTCCTCCACGTCGAAATTTATATTATCAAAACCCTTTATCATATCATAAGTAACTATAGGATCCTCTCTATGTTCCCTTCAGCCCATAACCCATACCTAATTAGTAGTGGAGTTCCTATATATGAAGCCAAACACCATTCTCCTAGGGGACTTCAACTACCTTTGCATAAACTGGAAGACTTGTATATCCTCATGAACATGCATGCCCAGAGTGTTCTGGACTTCATTAATACAAACTTCTTGATTCAGATAGTCTATACTCTAACCAGTGAAAATAAGATCCTGGACTTAGTCTTCATCAGTATGGGACAGCTTTGCTCCCCATAAAATTTGACGACAAGTCAATCACATTTACCATAAGATTCCATTACCTCAGTATTCAGAGATTATGCAAAGGCTAATCTAACAAAATTGAGTGATGACCTGGTTAAATTCATTTGCTCCCTCCATCTTGATGAGCCACTGTTTATGTGGAATCTTTCACTGCCAAATTCTATATACATGTAAATAGTTGCATGGGTGCATTTGTCCTCCTCAGATATAAATATAATACCAAATTCAAAAATAACCCCATGGTAGAACTCAAGCATAAACAGGATCTGTTATAAAAGAAAAAAAAAACACTCATTGAATGCAAAAATAAACCTAACTCAAAATATGCTAAAAATGTTTGTGTTAAACTAAACAAGGAATTTTGGACCCTTATCAAATCAACCAAAGACTGTTTTGAAGTAAAAATATCCACCGAGGTGAAGGATAACCACAAATCCGTCTTTAATTATGCTAAAAATCTCAGAAATGAATACCTGGAACCAAGCAGAGCTAATAGCAAATAATATCACATACTCAGATCTAGAAGACATAGCCAGTCTACTAGAGGACAAATGTAGCTCTATCCCTCTCCCTTCTATCTCTCTCACCCAATCACAGCATAGCCTACATCCCCAATCTCCACTATCTAAATTCTGAAGGCACTAACTCTAATAGGGCTAACACCAGCATGGGGTGTTAATTTGAGGGGTGTTTTAATATGTAGTTAACATACCTACCCACATACAACACAACTCTTCATCTTTAGTCACTGTCTGTCACTGTCTGGCTAAGTGTGTGTGTAGACCAGTTACCTAGTCTCCTCCTATGTTCCTGTACCCAGACTGGCTGGTGTCAGTCAGTCTAAACATGAACACTCTCTGAACCCATTGCACACAAAGGTGTGGGTGCTTGAAAAATTATAGTAATTATATACTCATACGCCTGACCAGTCTCAAATGTAAAACTATGGAGGGATCATATGGAATTAGTAAATAAGGAAATATGTAGCCTACAGATTTCTGATCCAAACCAGCTCAGATTCATCACATGCAGTTCCTGCCTAATTAGTCTGGTAGACTTCTTCGAAAAAGTTACTGTGTTAATTGATGAGGGTATTCAACACCATCTGACATGCAGATTTCATATATAAACTCTCCCAGCAAAATGTTAATCCTTGTGTAACTCGTTGGATAGCAAATTGGCTCACTTAGAACCCTTGAAGTTGAGGCAGGAAGGCTGTACCTCCTCTAAAAGACCTGTCACTACCAGTGTACCCCAGAGTTTAATTCTTGGGCCACTCTTCATTGGCATTTACTTCTTAGAGGTCAAATCTAATGTTAAATGTTTGTGACTGATCAAGTCTGCAGATTACTGCAAACTTAGTTCCATGATATACTCCCCAGTGGACACCAAAACCTTTTAAGGGCCTGTTCCAAACAAATAGCTGGTGTAAAAAATATGGACTAAAACTGAATGCTAAGATGTGTAACAACATATCCTTTGGTAAACATGACTCCCCTTTTAATTATCACATTGACAGCACACCTCTGAAAATTGATCCAGTAGTTATGGATCTGGGAACCTATGTTGAAAATTAACTCTCCTTTTATTACCACATATCCACTTTTGTAAGACATTCCTTTTTCATTGCTCAGCTTGTATCCAAAGATATTGCATCCAGATCCAGGGATATAATCATTCCACTGTACTCGGCACTCATTAGGCCAGTCATTGAGTATGATGCTCCTTCAGAATGTTCTTGTCCAAATATGTATCACAAATGGAATGACCACAATGCTTTCTCACTAATGAGAAAAATAAATAAATAAAATGTCAGAGGCCTAAATCATAAAAACTATATAAACCATTTCAAAGCATTGTCCCTTTTCTCAGTATCATATAGCTCAAGGTATATCAATCTCTTTTCAAAATCAATCGAACATGTTGAGATGTGTATCACAGAGAATACCACTTCTGTGGAACCATTTTCCATTCCACATAAAGCAAAGCACTGTTTTTTACTCTATTCCAATGTAATTTGGATGAATGTGTGGATAACCACAAATGTGCCCCTGGTTTAACATGCCTGTTGCTAATGGATATGGTAAAAATGAAATGTCCTAAATAACCTTGCTTAGCCCATCTCTTGGTTATTTGTATGTAGAACACAAGAGCTAAAACTACCATGGGAATGTAAGGCTAGGTTACTTAAGATACTTGCGTATCAGTAGACTAGTAAGTACCTATGAATCTATGAACAAATGGGCAAAATTTGGAATGATTGCTAACAACTTGCCAGCAACTTCAGCTAAGAAGTCCAGAGCATGGTTGAAATATGCTACTTTTTACCTAAAAAGGTTGTTTTGAAGAATTACTATGATTCAGTATTACTTAATAAGCATATTATTAAAAAATCTTAGCAATGAATGTTTGACAGAGCCTTTCAATGTAGAACTGCATGGAACTTTGACTTTTTAAGATGCAAAATGAGGAACATTCCCCATAATGAGCTATAGTTGATGGGTATACTGTGAACCTTCCATCTCCAAAATGTGGAATGAAAGGGCAACATTTAGGTTCATAGGTTGGTACTAGGCTATCGGCCCTAGGGCCTATACAAGCCTAGCCATAACAATTCCCTGGTTATTTCTTCCCACAATATTTACTTCCCTGGACCCTTGTCTAGCAGAGTGACTGACATGATCCCTGGGGTGAATTTCCTATCTCCCATCCAATTATCAAGGTTCCTTTTGAAGAGGGCCAAAGAGGCGCTCTGCTTGACATGTATGGGCAGTCTATTCCAGAGTCTGGGGAGTCCCTGGGTCAGGAACCTATCCCTTCAGCATGTTTTGTTCATTGTGATAGCAAGGTTTAGATCCCTGGAGCATGTGGCTCTGAGGGATTGGGATTTCTTTAAGTGTAGCATGTCCAACAGCTCTGGGTTTGACATGGCCTTGTATGTTAAGCAGAGATTGGCTCTGAGTAGACGATATGCGACAGAGTATAGCTGGAGTTTTTTTAGATGGTCAGCATAGGGAATTTGCTTTAGGTCTGTGATTCTTTTAGTGAGGTATTTCTGTGGCCTTTCCAGTTGTTGCAGATGCCTTGAGAGGTACATACCAAACAAGGCATTGTATTCTATAATGGGTCTAATGAGGGATGAGTACAGTGGGACAATGACCTCCTTTTTTCTGGATGAAAAGCCCTTAGTGATGAGGTGTGCCACATAGAAGGATTTCCTGACTGTTGTGGAAATGTGGTTATTGAAGGTGAGATCACTGTCCACCTATGTCCCTAAGTCTCTTATCACACCTTTGGTGTTTAGTGTACTGCCACATATGTGGTAATTCACGGGTACATGTTTTTTCCCAAAGGGGATAGCCATACATTTCTTGGCATTGAGCTTGAGCCCATGGCTCTGGCACCAATCATCTGTTTCTGTAAGGCCCTTTTGTAGAATATCCACATCATTTGGGGATTCAATGATGGCTCCCAGTTTGCAGCCATCTACAAATGTTGGTATCCAGAGTCCCTTAGTGTTGGCATGCACTTCAGAGAAGTAGATGCCAAACAAGAGCGGTCCCAGGACTGAACCCTGAGGTACTCCACTTGTTACTTGCCTGGAGCTGGATTTGGAATTGGCTACTTTTACAGTCTGGGTTCTGTCAGTAAGCCAGGTGGCAACCCATCGAGTGACGTAGGGATTAATGCCCAGCTTAGTAAGTTTATCTATGATTCCAGAGTGGGGGGATGGTGTTGAATAATAGCATTAGCAGATTAGCATAACAAATTACTGATAGCTTCATCTAGGAAGCTGACAACTTGGTTTAAATGTGCTATGTTACCCTTATAAAACATTCTTTAGATGAATAAATATGATTTAGTATTATTTGCCACAGTTGTAAGTTAAAAAATCTTAAAAATTAATGTGTATCAGACCCCTTCAGTATGTAACAGTGTGACTCAAGAACGTTTTCAGACTCAAAATTAAGAGCATTACTTCTACTAAGATACAGCTGAGAAGTACACTAACAAGAAGTACTGCACAACACATAACAAAAGTGGATACAGTTCTGAAGAAAGATATGAGAATATTTGGTACTGAAGATGTAAATTCAGTAGTAGGAGTGCAGATAGAATTTACATATTTACTCCCCAAGGTACAATAACTAGGCTAGCTTGCATAGAATTTATACTTCACAGGAACGTGTGTATTTAACTGAAAGCTTTGACACACATCCAATAACTATTTCAGATCATGCACAGATAAAAACTAAGATAAAAATACTGGGCAATGAAGTAAAAATGAGACACTGATACTTTCCCATCTACACGTTAAAGAGAGGAATTTAAGGACTGGATATTAGAATTGACTTGAGTTATTAGAGAAGATAAAAATGTCTTTAGAAGGGATAGGTTGTGAGTGGGATAAAATGAAAATGAAGTTTAAAACTGAAGTAGAAATAAGAGAAAAAAAGATATGGAAAAAAGTAATAGGAATTATTTAGAGGGACTGAAAAAGATCAAAATATTGCAGAATAAGGAAAATCTCAAAGAACAAGAAGAGGAACAGTTGCAGAGTTCTAAAAGGAAAATAAGGGAGTATTTGTATAATATGAATAAGTTTAGAAAGGTTGCTGTCTAACAGCAACTTCTTGTTAACAACTTCAGAGCACAAAATCTTTAGCACACTGGTATGGGCAACAGAAAGTAGAAAGGGTTGTCTCCTAATTTAGTGAGCCTACGACAAGAAAAATAACCACAGATCCCATAGGAGTATTAGAGATATTTCAAAATTTTTTTTGAAAATTTAGATAAAGCAAAAGAATGTGGAAACCAAAAACAGGCACAAATGGAAATATTTATGGAAGTCTTAATTATGCCAAGGTTAGAGGAAGATCAGGCTCAACATTAATTGCTAAGATAGGACGATAGGAAGATATGAGATAAAAGTGGTGTTGCATGATCAATCAATAGGGAAGTCTCACAGGTTCATATGTAAGTTCTAGGCTAGCTGCCCTTGTGGGCCATTTTAAGCCTAGCCAATTTCCTTTTTATGTTCAAATTAACTTATTGTGTTTATTTAGAGACTGGCCTTACCCATCCCATGGTTGATAATTATATATTACATCTAATGCTGCCTCTCTCCAATTAGTAGCATAGGGGACAGTCCTGGGGTATATTTTCTGTTTCCCATCCATAAATCCAAGCTGCAATTGAATATGGAAGGGATGAGCTTTGCTGATGTGCAGTAAATCCATCAGTACTAGATTGGGGGATGCCTTGCATGCCAAACACAAGTAACCTTTTAGCAGTCAATAGAATACCGAGTATAGTGACAGGGCTTTCAGTCAGTCCATATAGGCCATGTTGTTTAGGCCTTGTATACTTTTAATAAGGTATCTCTGCGGGCATTCCAGTTGTTTTATGTGTCTGGGCAGATACATGCCAAAGTGAACATTATACTCAATGACTGGCCTAATGAGAGCTCAGTAAAAGAGGACAATGACATGCATAGATCAAGGTGCAATCCCTTTGTTTATAAGCTGTGCAGTACAGAAGGACTTTCTCACTATAATGTGTAAAAGTTGGCAAAAGTTAGGTCACTGGCCACTTAAGTTTCCATATCATGAACTACTGGGTCAATTCTTAAGAGATGTATTGTCAATGTCATAGTTCCCTGGGAAGATGACTTCTCAAAGGGCATTTTGGCATTTATTTTAATGCCATGATTTTGGCAGCAGTTATTTATTTGGGACAAACCTTCCTACTGGATGGATAAGTCATTTGGGGATTCAGTGACTGCTCCTAGCTTGCAGTTATCTGCAAACTTAGCCAGTGCCCTTTCATATTGGCTTTTACTTCAGGAAAGTAGATGGCAAGCAGGAGAGGTCCTAGCACAGAACTCTAGGAGAATCCACTAGTGACTGGTCTCTTTGTGAACCAAATGTAGTTATCCCTTTAGAATACATATAATACATATAAATACAGATTATATATATATATATATATATATATATATATATATATGTGTATATATATATATATATATATATATATATATATATTTATTTATCTATATCTATATATATATATATCTATATATATATATATATATATATATATATGGGTTCATATGAGTTAAATGAAACCTCACATGATCGACACTCTACTCAGCGAGACCACTTCACAGACAACCCACATATGTGAAAAACGCAATCAACCGACACCCATTTAATAGACTTTCAGAACATCAAAACATAATTCAACTACAGTAATATCCTACAGGAGAATAGTGATTTCTTGTGCTGTAATATGTTCCCCGTGACATAACGTCCACCAAATAATCACATCATGTACAGTGACAGCTGCCATAAATCAAAATAAATCAATAAAATGTAAAACAACCATTTTCTGCACATATGTTATCCATAATGCTTTACGTACCACAGTACATTCACAGTTTCAACAACTTAGCAATAGCTTTAACAAACTCAATGTTTGAATATGTGTCTTTACTTTTAATGACGTTCTCAAATTATGACTGTCTTTTCATAATCTTCCACCTCTTCGGAGATGATGGTACTCCAGTAGAAAGTAAAACACGCAGCTCTTCCACTCTATTTTGTTTTCTTGTCAGCACATTAAAAAGCACAGCTAGGTCAGTTGCTCTCCCACCCAATAGACGCTTCAAATGCCTGTGCCATGCCTCCGTGCTGTTTTGTGTCCTGGGAAGAAACAGTTCATTCAGTTTTGAAATATTCCAGAATGATACTGGAAAAAATGGTGGGAATCTCACACACGAGGTAGTCCTTGTATTAAACTTCCTCAATCTACCATATATGTACCAGTCCAAGAAGTAACACATCACTTTTGTGCCTTGTACAGGAAAGGATTCCTTCAAAACATGAAATGTTGGCAGAACATCTTCCTCATTTAAAAATGCTAGAGCAACTAAACTCTTGACACACAACCGAAACTCCATATCAGTGTTATACAAAGTGGATAGACCTAGTTGTTGGATTTTACGCCATAGGTTTTGGCTGAAGTGAAAAAGGCAGACTTTGGAAACTAGACCATTTACATTTAAAGGTATACTCTTCATTGCAGCTATTTCATAATCTGACAGCACGTATCTTACCGAAGGTTCCAATCCATGTTCTGAGAATAGGTGATAAATACTGTGCCACATATAGTTGTAGCTTTTTAAAGACTTCTTAGACATGAGGCAATATATTAGGGGGAATAGACTTGCTGTATATTCCAAACTTAACTAACCCATGTATACTATATAGTTGATTACAACATTTACCCTTAGAAACAAAAATGCCATCCATGAGCCATATCGTTGCTCGGCTCAAATCATTTAAGTTATCAAGAGTACCGAATACAACTACAGTCATTCCAGTGTCATCATCACTCATCTTTTTGCTAATGAAATACCCATTCTTTAATGGAAATTTCTCAAAATCAATGGCATCTAACGTTACCGATTCACACTTTTCATTAGAGTAGACCTTATGTCTAACCCTGCTGACTTGCTGCAACAATGCTTTTCTGGATGGAACCTCATGAATAGTGTTTAGAGAAGTAGACGCTACAGCGTCATCTACAACAAGACAGGGATTATCTCTACTGAGTCTAGCCCTGTCTTTCACATTGCTTGACACAACATACTTTTGAACTGTTCCAGGCTCACCGGTATGGTTATGTGCAACTGATTTATCCGACCATTCACCATCAGCTACAACAGTTGTAACAGCCCTACCTTTACATTTCTCACTGATTTTGTACATACATCCCCAGTATTTTTTACTGTGTCTACTTCTTTCTAAGCAGTACATAAATCTGTTCACAACTAACACGTCTCTTTTTCGCTGAGATGGAACTGTGTGGTACACACTGCCTATGACACCTGGTCCACTCAATTGGAAAGCATCCATTACTGTTTCAAGTGGTACAAAGTACAAGGGTGTTTTCAACAGTGGATGCATTTAAGCTGACACGCTGAGTACATCCCAGAAATTGGTACGTTAGAATAACCGCGAAAACATATTATCGTGAAATTAAACGTCGTTAACTTGCATTTTCGCTTGGATAAACATTCGGTGAAGTGGTCTCGCTGAGTAGAGTGTCGATCAAGTGAGGTTTTGTTTAACTCATATGAACCCATATATATATATATATATATATATATATATATATATATATATATATATTTCTTATATATATTTATATATACACACGAATCCCACGGTAGTGGTGCTGCGGTAGCATTGTCGTCTCACAGTAAGACGTTGTCGCGTTTGATTCTCAGCTAGTACTGCGTCTTCTGTGTGGGGGCATGCGTGAATGGGCATGCCTTCATTAAAGGTTGTGTGTCAGGGCTGGTAACACGGCACGTAAAAATCCCCTACCAAACATTAGCGTACCGGAGTTCCACTGTGGCAACCCCCACTTCGCTGAAAACACAAATTACTGAAAACTCATTTTACTAAATCTTATTTCACTGAACTGCATTTAGTATATATGGCACTGTGTAGAGTACTGTAAGGCAAGTTAAAGGTATGTGCCATTTTTCCCACTGTAGTGAGGTCCTAGAGTTATTATATATAGTTGGGGGGCACAGACCCCCCACCTTGTTTGTTTTATATTGTATTTTACCAAAAACTTCAAAACAATACATTTTAAACATTAGACATGCATAGTTGCAACACCAATGACTAACTCTCTCCAGATGACAATATGTACTCAAACTAAGTGGGGGGCTGTGCCCCCACCCCCTAACTATATATACTAACTCCAGGATCGCACTACAGTGGGGGAAAGGGCATATACCTTTAACTTGCCTTACAGTACTCTACACAGTGCCATATATACTAACTGTAGTTCAGTGAAATGAGATTCAGTGAAAGGAGTTTTCAGTAATTTGAGTTTTCAGCAAAGTGGTCAGGGTGAAATGAAATTCAGTAAAATGAGATTCAATGAAACAAAGTAGACCCGATAGGAACAGAGGGAGAAAGATGATTAGGAATATGGTTTTTGGGGTAGTGCAATGAGTTGGCAGATTTAAAAACAATTCACTGTAGAGTACAAGGCTGGAAATGTTGGTGAAACAAATGATTATTACTAAGCAAATTATTCTTTTGAGCTAAGACATAGGATCTGAATTGCCTAGACAAGTAAGGCCTCATTAAGTACAATGCTAATGGCTGCCAGAAGAATATTGCTATAAAATAGAAATCAAAATCTAAACCAAAATAACTGAAGTACTGATTATTTGAGATGGAATCTTTAGAAATGGAAAGAAATAATTTCATAGAAATAAATGAAAATTGTGCGACCAAAACATGCAGAATGATGTTCAGGTGGAGGACCGAGGTTTAGGGGATGGCAGAAATTGAATAATATATATAATGTTGAAGAGAATGATAATTGTTAAAAAGAAAATATATGTATACTGCATGAAAACAATAAGAAATAGCACTATGATTTCTTTTTCTTTCTGTTAACATGTGTGTACCACCAATGTCATTCCAGCTATGATTTAATAAATATGTTAAAAAATACTGTAGAACAATGTAACAAAAACTAAAGTCCAGACTACAAAATGCCAAACAGACCACACGTACAGTTAAATAGCAGGCTGTTGAGAGGAGGGCTGCCCATTTGTAGCATATATCACTTTTTTATTATTATTTATATGTATTTCTAATATGTATGTTTAATTTTATACTAATTTTCTGGTTCATGCTAATGGTGAAATGGTTGAAAAAAACAAGCTGAGTTTTCAAGTCATATGGAATTTCTTCTTTGAGCATAGAAACTATAGAGTCAATGCCCAAAGGAAAACACACACACACACACACACACACACACACACACACACACACACACACACACACACACACACACACACACACACGCACACACTACACTTCACAGTACTGTAACAAAACATTGACTTTATCACCTAAAGCAGATATTGCTGCAAAAGTCTGTAAGATACGCCAGGTGCTGTAATAAGTCTACCATCAATCAAGCACTGCTGTAAATGTCACAAACAAAAGTAACAGGTACAGACTTAACAATCTCCTACCCTCTCAAAAATGGTTAACATTTTGCAAAATGTTACACTAATCAGTAGCCATGCTCATTCTTCAAGTGTTTTAAGAAATGCAAGGGTGGGAGCTCCGCCTCTTCATAAGGTAATCTGTCAGAAACTTCTTTGTAGCTGAGTACAGGATACTATGAATTCCGTGGGTTTGAATGACTTTTTTTATTCCACTGATTTCCAGGTAAAGAATTTTTTCCTTTGAAAGAGTGTATATAATTAATTGCTTCAACCAAGAAATCATTATCTATAACTCAAGTTACCTAAAGGGTGCCACACCTTGGCTTACCAAACGATAATTGTGAATAGAAAGTAGATATAAAAAAGTATATTGTTGAGGCTGTCTGACATAGTAAGAATTTGTCTGTGAGGCATCTTCACACCACTTGTCTCTTTCTTTTTGGCACCCAGCAAAGAACTGAGAAAGTTTTGTATTTACCCCATCAAAATAATCAAATGTCCCCCTGTGCTGCCATCAGGTAGGTTTCCATGTGAACTACCTATGAAGACAATTACTTTTAGGATTCATCCTTTCTCTGGGGCTGGAATTTTAGAATACTTTTGCAGAATGTATTTTATGAACAATTCTGTTTGTTTTATGTACAGTCTGTAAAGTGCTTCTTGCTGGATGCCAGATGGGAAGCATCAAATATGACATCTGGTCTGCTTTGTCTGTCATACTAGAGAAATTGGCCTATTTTTGACCTAAGTAAGTCCATTTCTTTGGACCATCTGAATACCTGCAAAAAGCAGCCAAGGTTATTGCATATCCGATATCCATCCTTATAAATAAAACCATTAATGAGGGGACCATTCCAGAAATCTGGAAAATTTCCCACATTATCCCCCTACATAAAGGTGGGAACTCAAAAGATTATTCTAACTACCAGCCTATAGCCCTTTTATCACCCTTAGCAAAAATTATGGAGAAATGCATTCACCATCAGCTATTAGACCATTTAACTCAACATAACATTCTAGCTAACTGCCAACATGGCTTTAGGCCATTTCATAGTACCACTACTGCCCTCTTATCCTTCACAGATTCCATCAATAGAAATCACAACAATAATATCCTCTCGTCTGCACTCTTTACTGATCTCTCAAAAGCTTTCGACATGGTAAACCACACCCTTCTTATTAACATTCTATAATCCCTTTCCATTGACACTTTGGCTGTCCAATGGTTCAAGTCCTACCTCAGCAATAGGCAACAGGCAGTTCTCTGGGAGAATAATCTATCATCCCTCCTGCCAGTCACCCTTGGAGACCCTCAGGGCTCTATTCTAGGACCTCTCCTTTTCTCACTATTCATCAGTGACCTGCATGTAGCAATTCCTCAAGCCACCTGCATACAATATGCAGAAATTTGACAATCATATGTTCAGCTAACTCCACCTCAGAACTACATTTTTTAACTCAGAAGGTATTCAACGTAGTCGAAACATGGTTCTTGAAATGTTGCCTCCTTCTAAATGCCAAAAAAACTAAGCTCCTACTCTTTGTACCTACCAGTAAGTCCTCCCCTGTAGACTTCTCAGTCAGTTCCAGTAACGGTACCCTGATATCCCCAGACTCTACCACTAAACTGTTAGGAATCACAATTGATAATAACCTTAACTTTGATAGCCATATAAACAACACTATAAAATCAGTAAACAAAAAACTTGTCTCCTTATACAGAATTAAACCCTTTCTAACGCCATCAGCCAGAACCAAAATTGCCCACTCTCACTTAATCTCAACTCTTCTATACGCCTCACCCATATACGCTAACCTAAAAAAAAAATAATTTTATCAAACTAGCTAATTCCTACAATAGTATTGCCCGATTTGCTACTGGCAATCCCTTTAGAACCCACCACTGTCTGAATCTACTGCAGCTAGGCTGGCTAGAACTACAAAATCATCTGTTACTTTCTCAACTCACTATTGCCCACAAGCTATTCTACCAACCTAACATCACTACTATACTCTCTAACCTCATAATTCCCTACAAAAATCTAAATTCACTACGCTCTTCTAGCAAACTTCTAGCCACCATAAGTAAGTGCAACAACTGGGCAGGGGATTCCCTGTTCTCTAACACTGTAGGTAAAAACTGGAACCTTTTACCTAAAGAACTAACCTTACTTCCCTTTCTGCCTCTCTTTAAAGAAAACCTCAAAAACCACCTGAAGATCCATTGGTTATGCCCCTGCAGCAACCCCGACTAATCCTTTGTTTCACTACTTCTCGTCTCCTTTTCTAACTTTTTTCTTACTAAACTCTGCTGCATATCCCTTTAAGGGCAGTACTGTAACTAGCAATCCTAAAACAACCTGTTGTACTGTAATTTACCTATGTATTATACTGTATATCGACTTATCTTATACTGTCTGACACTGTTTAGCGTAATACTTCTTTTTATTATTGCGTTCATATTTTTTATTATCTTTTTTTACACTGTGTAAATATTGTTTGTAAATTCTGTGTGCTACTTTCAGAGCTTTTCTCCCTGGGCCCCTACTGAAAATGGAAATATATCTAGTTAGACTAGCCTGGTTAACAAATGTAAAATAAATAAAATAAATAAATCTCAGTTGTAGTGAGGAGGGCATCCTGGTGCACTGTCTTTGATGGTTTCATGATGACAAAATAAACTGTTTTTACTGTTGCATGATGATAGAATGATTTTTTATGTAGCTCTCTTGGTGTACAAATACCAATCCATCACTAGTAGGAAAGCCCAATCCCACATAGGAAAAGGGGTCAATTTATCCACAGTGAGCCTGAAAGGTAGTTATCAGGTAGGAAATGACTGAAGTTGCAAAGTTTTGTCATCCACTCCATATAACGCTGCCCACATGGCAGGTGACTACTCCAGAGTAGTTATTGGTTTCCACTAGCCCATTAAACACAAAAGAGTCAGCCTGTGACATTCCCCTCCTAACTTAACAGTGATGTTTCCTTTTTGTTATACCAATATATCAACATCTGTCAGTGTATAAACATACTTCTTGAATTTCTACAGTCATTCCATTCGTCTTCTCTCAGGGGGAGGATAGACATATATGTCATATCAAAGTTCCAAACCTTACAAAAATACAGGCTTAATGTTCATGGAATGAGCTTTTCACTGTTTTTGACAAATCATGGCCAAACAGAGGCAAATTGATTCTGATATACCTGTTGGAAAATCTTTTGGAAATTATTTTCTGGAAAATTCTTTAAACGCTGTTCTTTAGGTGTTATCCCTTTTTTGTTTTTTTGTTTTTTTTTTAAGTAGACACACAGCTAGTAGACATGCATCTTTGACCAAAATTATTAATTTCTTCAAAAACATTATCTTTCAAACTGCATCTCTCCACACAATCCTTCTTTACTGATTCCAGTGTTCCTTAATCAGGAATACATCATGCTCCATAGTTGTATTTAATCAGTTCCTGTTCATTGCCAGGACCTTCTATGCATGACATGTTAACAATCCCTTTTGGAGCCGCTGTATTAGTGAGTGTGAAATATCATGTTATACTAGTTCTTGCTCCTTCCTGTAGCGTTTTCCATTCCCACCATGCCCACAATAAGATTTCAGCTGTACGTTGCACCCATTTTTCTCATTTCCATTTTTTGAATTTTTTGCTATAATTTCTAGAAATTCTCTTACTTCACCATTGTCATTTTTGTGGTAAACTGGGTCCTCCACTTCAGGGTTGACTTTATACAGCCTGGAATGATGTACCCCTGCACAAATACTGCCACACCTCACAAATACAATTCCATCCTGATCAGTAACAACTCTAGGTCCTTTCCACTCTGCACAGCCAGTCTTTTTGTAGTATACCATGGGAGGAATTCTTGAGGGTAATGCAACATGTACATCTTTGTGTACAGTCGCAGTAGCCTTTTTGTATTCAACAACAAAACTTAACATGGTGCTGCATGCTGCTCTGGCACAAAGATATGCAGCACTGCATAAGGCTGACTCCAGGCGTTACAGAATGCTAATGAGGCAATCTGGGGAAGAGGCATATGATAGTTTACCATGTGCTCTCTCCCCTGGAACCACTTCCAGGAAGGCATCTACATGCCAAACATATCAAGAAATTGCTTGGCCATGTAGATTAGCATGGCTAGTCCCACCACGTCACAGTAGTGAATATGGACAAAAGGCTGTGTTCAACTGTCTAACCTGACCAAGGTACAGGAATTGGGGGGGGGGGTGAGGGAGTCAGTTGACATCAGGGACTATCTTACCTTTAAAAACCATAATGACACCAACAACAGTATGGGGATTGAGAGGTAGGAGTAAACACAGAAACTAGGGATAACTCAACACTTAAAGTGCCATACCAGCACCAACATCAGTATGAGGATTGGGAAATGGGGAGACACACTAGCCACCATGTCTACTAGGCATGTGCCATAATGGCACTTTGGTTATCACCAGTATCGGTGGGTGTGGGAAACCATGGGAAGGCAGACAAGTCATGGACATGTGATGGGACTGTGATGTGTGAGTGTGTGTGTGTGTGTGTGTGTGTGTGTGTGTGTGTGTGTGTGTGTGTGCATGCGTGTGTGTGTGTGTGTGTGTGTGTGTGTGTGTGTGTGTGTGTGTATGCATGTGTTTATGTTCTGTCCTGTTCTGTCTACTTGTGTGTGTGGGAGAGGATGGGGGAATGTTAATGCCTATATGAGGAGTGGTTTACTGCAACAGTGTGCAGATCAGCACTGACTTGCACATTGCGGTAGTAACTGTGATTCAGAAACATGCAAATTAGCAGATTATGAGGTTTTTCCTTATTACTGTTAACATGTCTCTGAATCACAAAATACAGATCATGAAAGCAAGGCCTTTTTAGCACAAGCAGTATAGCTCATGTTAGACCCTTTAATGAATTCTCAGGGTTGCGTCCTATTTTAACTTTTCATTTGTTGAACACAGTTGTTTCCATAGAGGTCTCTGAATTCTGTTTGAACATTCAGCCTCAGCAAATTTTGTGCTTAATGCATATAAATATCGAAATATGATTTGTCACTGATATGCTCCTTGGGGTCTCTTCTAAAGCAGGCAATTTATCAATCAGAGCAGAAGAAAGCTTTAGTATCTACCCAAACAAAAGCTGATATGAAATGTAGCCACAGACATTCTGTATAGTAAGTATTTGCCATCAAACCCCAATCTAATGGTGTTTCCCAGTCACATCCACTAATAGCTTTTGCTTTTAGCATTATTTCTGTTAGTGTCTGGTTGTGTCTTTCTCGGACTGCATTACTCCAAGGGCTAATTGAAACTGTTGGCATAATTTCAATGTTGAGGTTTTATACCATATCACCTATTACATCATTATTAAATTCTCCGTCATTGTCAATGAATAATTTCTGAGGTGGACAATGCTTGCTTGTTTAGCAATGGATATATTTCTTTACAATTTGTAAAAGTCTGTTTGTGTTCCTAATGCTCCAAATACTCAAACATGAAAATTGCTAGATGGTATGAAGGCACTATCTGCTGGGTTCAAATTAATCAAAGCCCACAATAACTGTCCCATCATACCCAGAGTCAAGGACATGCCAGCTGGGGATGTATGTTGAGGTCTGCTGTATTTCAGGCAAACCTCACAAGTGTTAGAAATCTGTTTCAAGCTAGAAACACAATTAGGATATTTGTTTCCTAAACTGCAAAATAATTTTTTGTAGTCTTTCTACAGAAGCATTTTCAAACTGAAAATGCTGTTTCTTTAAAACTTCCTGCATCCCCTTTCTGGCCATGCTTTCTGAATCTGTGATACCTTCCTTCTCACACCAACTCTCCTTAAGGATTTTATTTAGAGTGTTGGCACATTAATATCTAGATCTAGTGAATTCAAGAGCTGCTGCTTGTTTATTTATTTTATTTATTTATTTATTTTACATTTGTTAACTGGGCTAGTCCAACTGGATACATGTCCATTTTCAGTAGAGGCCCGGGGAGATAAGCTCCACATTAAGTAAATAATACAGATCAGCATAAAAGAAAAAAAGAAGAATTTTCAAATAAGAACATAATATTGAGAGAAGTGAGTACAGTGTTTATGACAGGAGTACAGTACTACAGAGAAAGACAGTACAGAGTTTAGCACAGCAGTACAGTACTGTTGTTACAAAGTCTAACACAGAAATACAGTCCTATTTACATAGTAAAGGGTATGACATTAGTGAGTACAGAGTTTAATACAGCAATATAGTACTATTTACATGGTAAAGGGTATGATATTCAACATACTGTACGTTAGGAATGAAGGCACAGATTTAAAAAGTGAATTCAGGTAGTCTTAAAGTATAACTTAATGCACATCACCAGTTTGTCATTTTCTATGTCCAGGACAATTCCTAATCTTTTTAAGGATATTTTACTCAGCAACAAATGTATGTTAACTGGAAGTACCTCAGTTTCAGTATCACACTTAACTTGTCTTATTTTTGCTGGTCCTTTAAACCCTTTGAACATTTTCATCTTCAAAGTGAAGTATGTGTGTCAGTGTTCCATACCTTCTTCACCTCACTCTGACTTAGCGAATGATATAGCTGTCTAATCCTCTTTCTTCATAGGTGGTTTCATGAATGCAATATCAGTCACAGCTGACCCAAAAGCTTCTACTACAAAAGTACATGACCTAGCCCTGAGGTGCAGAAGGATAAAGCCTTGACTGTTGTCCAGACGACCTGTGTTTTATTAGTGGTGTGGGCACTGGAGCGACCAAGTGAAGAAGGATGGAAGTGAGCAACCAATTCTTGCTTGATTGCTACAGGGGGTGGGGGATGGAGGCAGCTTGGTCTCCTGTGAGAATGCAGGTGTATTCAAGGCAGCAAATATAGCCTATTGTGCCCATAATGAAAGTATCATGCTGCTTTGTACAAATGTTGCACAATATGTGCATGCAACTCCTGAAGGCAGGGTTTGTGGAACTCACAAAGCTATCAAGGGGTGGGAGTGGCACAGTCTGCAGGATATGCAGACTTCTTTACTCCCTAAAACCTGACTACCACCTCTACCAGGGAATGAATGTGCAAGAGGGTTCACGCCCTGGTGGAGGAATGAATGAGTCATTTGGGTGCAGTAAAGGGAGCCATAGTGCTGATCATGTGAACTATTAAATAAAATAATGTACTGCATTACTACAAAAATCTTTGCATTTGAAATCAAGTGTTTGGTAAATAAAGTTGTTACTTTGTTCTTTACCTTCAGCTTTGTTTGTTTCTTCAGTTTTCTTAACTTGCTCATCTGTGTTTGGATATTCTTTAGCCCAGTGACAGGTGTCTTGACATACATCACATCTGTATCTCCTGCCTTGCCTTTCTCACAGATTTGTATACAGTAAGCTATCTTCTGTCTGCCCAACTTGCTAATACTTTTCTGCTATGAAATATACTGTGTTCTGACTTGGTTTATGCCCATTGCAAAGCTTGCTGCCTTTTATCTGAAGATGAACTTTAAGCTGACAGAAATGTGGCAAACGTAAGTTCAGTACATGCTGTTAATGTTAATTGCCTTTTACATTTAAGCATGTAGTATGTAACAGCTTAAGAGCACATACTGGATCAAAGAGCATCATAATATATTTATGCATCAGTTATGTAATATTGCATAGAAACTGAACTCTGATAATTTCATTAAAACTAGAGTATGCCTCATAAATCACATATTTTTCCCTCTGTCAAAAACATAGCATTGTCTCATTTTTAAAGTGGATTATGTTCATATCGTTTGATGAAATCTCCATCGCAATTTCTTTAGTTTTCCCAGTAAGTAGTAGTGCACCTGTAAGGCCTGCTTTCATTTGTGCAGATCAGTTACTTGAGTACAAACTATAACCTAATTCTTTAGCTTTCAAATGGCTTATTTTCATCAAATGCAGGACAATTATGTAGCTGGAGACAGTCTTCTGCTACCAGTGAAAAGGCTGAACAAACAAGTTGAGTTTTTAAGCACATAGAGTTTATTCTTTGAACATCAAAGTTGCACAGACAACACCAGAGAGGAACACAAGCACTGTCCAGAGTTTATACTACTGTAAAAACACAAACTGATTGCAGTAAAGGTGCTGCTGCTGCAAAATTCTGTCATAAACCAGGTGCCACAATAAAAGGTCTAATATTAAAAGGTGTGCTGCTGCTATAAATGTTCCAAATAAAAGAAGTAAATGTAGACTCAATAGTGGTAGCTCAAGTCAATCAAACATGTTATAACTTATACTAATTTATAGACATCAGCAACTCACTAGTCCCATGTATCAGTCTTTCTTTATTTTATTAATGATGATGCGTAATTCTAATAAATATACATTTTAATTCTACACACACATCAATCAAAATGGAATTATAATTCTATGACATCAGCTTTCACAAAGGCGTATCAAAAAGTAGCCTGCCAGTGTTAATCATCTGGACTGTACTCACAAGCAGCATTGATTTAATGCTGGGGTACTTACTTTAAGTATAACCTGAACCATAACAAGGTGGACTGTCTTGTCCTTTATTTTCCAAGTAATTCACTCACTTCAGGCTTTCAGGGCAGCTGGAGCCTATCCATTCACTGGTGTACATAAAGCAGTGAAATGTACACTGTTTGGGGCAACAGACCATCAAAGGTTGCACACAAACTCAGTCATATGTGGCAGTGATAACTGCTGTGACTGTGCCTTCTTACAAGCTGCACAGTGTAGAATTATTGTAGTAACAGGGACAATGTTTTTTACTCTAAATGATAGATGAATCATATTATAATTACCAATTATAACACTGATTTTATATAATTAGTGTATGTCAATTATACTTATGTCTTAAATGTTCATATTTAATATATATATATTTTTTATACTTTACGATGTGACTATTAATCAAATATGTAAATAAAGGGGAAGAGGGGGCATGTTTTATGACCTTGTGACCATTTTTACTATTTAAATTTGATCTACAGTGGAAATTGTTTTATTCTAATGAAGTTGCTGATTGTGCAGGGATGAAAGCTTTGTGGATCCATTTATTAATAAATATTCTTCGTGGATTACCTACTGTGTTTTTTTTTTTTTTTTTTGCTTTTACAGTGTGTTCTCAGCTCCGTTTTTGTGCCTGTTTCTTTTCTACTGTGGTTTTTGGTGCTTTTTATAGTCTGAACTTGCACCCATATCCCTGCCTCGAAATATATTTGTCAGTTGCATTTAACACCTTTGTCACATGACAAATGTAGTCCCCTCCACAAATATTAAGCATAGTCTCTTTCCTCCACCAAGGAAATTCCAGCATTCTCTGGCAACTTGGACATTTTCTAATCAACTATCACACCAAGCCTGTTCCAGACTTCAGCTCATTAGACTCACAAACAAAACTTTAAAATCTGGCTCCTTGTTGTAGAGGTTTTGGCCTTGACTACTCCCCAAATGACCCAAGTCTGATTAGCAGCTCAGGATTTTGAAAGACCAGCCAGGGAAAGAAAGGAGTGACTAACCAACTCCAGCTCAGTCATATGTCACAGTTGACATCATCCTGGTACTACTAGTTGTCAAAGTTTATTATGTTTCACTTCTTGGTTTTGAGTTTATTTCTGATGGTGATAACTTCTAGCATGGAAGAGAATTCTACTTCCCAAAGAATGGAAGAAGCCCTGAAACATGATTCAACCAGACCCAGGGGCCTTCTTTCACACTACTCACTACACTAGAGTCCTGCTGCAAGATCTGTGAGGGTGAAGGCCAAAGAGAAGACCTTTTGCAATCTGGGACTCAGAGCCACAGCCTAACAAGGAGGCATTCTGGGTGAAAGTACACTTCCACTTGATCTAGTGTAGCAAGCAATGAACTCTGCTTTCAGGCCACTTTTTTGATGCTGGGGAGACTATAACAGCACAGTGAAAACAACAGAAGAACAGCGGTTATGGACAGATGCAAATGAATACTAAATTACTCGCTCACCATTAGTCTTGTACTATTGCATTATATTCAACATACTGCCTACCACCATCACCACACAAAGAACTGTAAACAGTTGTGCATGCACTTTTTTCAAAGGAAAGCAGCATCAGTATGTCACTATGAAGTAGAAGGCACCATATATAATTAATGGGTCTTTCTTCCAAAGCAGGGCAGAGAACAGCTACAAAAACATCTGACTGCCAGTGCCAGATGTTGGTAATGCTGTTCCTAGTAACTAGTGTACTTCTTTCTTCTGTATGGCCGATAGAGGCTGACAGATTTTATCTGCAACATAAGTACTGCCAACATAAAAAAATATATATAAGAAGGGAGAACATAATGTTAGTAAAACATTGCAATTCCAAAGTGCTGTTGCAAAAGCAAGCTCTAAAACACACAAATGCAAAATAAGGACAATATTTTAGATGGATACTGGTCCACCTTTCATGTAGAAAACTACACCAAAAACAAAAGAAGTTGCTAGCCTCAACCCATGCTGCTTGTCTGTGGTAAGTATTAATAAGTCATTAATAATGCATTAAACCTATATGGTCTCACCCACGTCGTCACCATCCCCACTCAATACAACAAAAACTCCAACAAAGAAGCCATCATTGACTGGATTCTGACCCACTCACCAGACAAAATTATGTTTAATGGCACCATCCCTGATACCCTCGGTGACCACCTACCTACATTTATAATTAGAGAGGCCATACTACCACAGTAAAGCAACATTGGCATAACCAAGCCCAAAATCTCATCAGCGTCAATAAGGAAACTTTCATCTCAAATTTTAAACTCTTTGACTGGAAATCACTACTCATGCTCCCTCTAAATGAATCAGTAACCCTATTTGATGCTATCTCATTGAGTTAAATATGCATGATTCTGTCAGAACAAAAAGAATCAAATCATCCAGCTCCCTGACTGTCAAGGGAAATAAAACAACTAATGAAAAAAATGGGACAAGAAATGAAAATACTGGAAGAGGGTCAGCTCTAACTCATACATACTAAACTTTAAGCAGCTCAGAAACGTAACTAAACAGAATAGAATCAAACAAGATAAGAGAGTCCATTATGCTAATATTCAAAAATACCAATCGAAAGAACACCAAAATGCTCTGGCATTCCATTAACCAACTTTTTCATTCAGGCCACACAAAACAACTTTTTTCTACACTGATGCTGATTTAGAATGCATAGCCACCAAATTTAGTCAGCATTTCATATAGGTGGTAACCTCTCTTATGAAACCCCCCACTCCTGTTACAGTTACTAGTCTACAACCACATGATGCCTCTCATGCATTCCATTCTTTTAGCCCAGTCTCCACTTCAACTACCAGAAAACTACTAATGTAGCTAAAATTCACCTTTCCTACCCCAATAACCTCTCCTCTGAATACTTAAAAATTGCAGCTGATGCTCCAGCATCTCCAGTGACAAGTAGGGTAGTAAATTGCTCCATAACATAAAACCATGCCCCTGCTGTTTGGAAAAAAATCTTATATTTTATCACTGCATAAAGGTGGCAGTTCAACTGATCTCTTCAGCTATAGACCAATTGCCACCATATCCTCTTTATTAAAAATATTAAAGAAATGCATTCACTCATAGCTCCTTAAGTACATTCTGGACAACAATCTTCAATCTCCAACACAACATGTTTTTTGTTCACACCACAGTACTACTACAGCCCTCGTAAGTTTTACATCTTCCATAAATCAAATGAAAAATAAAGGTCATCTATTCTGCAGTTTTCCTTGACATCTCAAGAGCTTTTAATACCGTCTCCCATATTCTACGCATGCATAGACATTCTGCTGTTGGGCTTAATATCCCTTCATTCTCATTATTCAAAAGATATCTGTCTGGGATAACTCAATCTGTACATTCGACAGCTATCTCATACCGAGTTCTCATTGTGATATAGGTAACTCTTACTTAATACCCTTACTATAATATGCTCTTTCCTTAACTGTACTATGTAGTGTGCAAAATTCACTTACCATGTAAAAGTTCAAAACAAAATAATCAGATCTATCATTTTTGAAGATATACCTACTCCTCACAACTTAATCCATGCCTCCAGTAATACCTTGCCTATTACTGAGAGACCTTTGTCTTTGCCTGCATTGTAAGCCACTTCTTAACTGTATACCTTTAGAATGACTAAAAGTGCCACTCATTATCCATCAGAAATAATTTCCCTTGATCCCTAACTTTAAAAAAGACTACCCTTTTCTCTTGCTACCACACATGGTTCCTTATCAAAACTGCAGTATGGAATTGTATCCAGTGGAAACCTATAACCTCATAAATTTACAAACATATGGAACCTCCCTTCTTGGGCACCTAAACTCCTCTAATTAATAAAACTATGCTTCCATAATTCCCTTATCTCCCTATTATGCAGTTCACCCCCTTCATACATTTATAAAACTCTTCACTGATAACCTTCTCATACTTTACTAAATGAAATAGCCATTCTCTGCTGGCAATTCAAGCTTATTACATTGTGTCCTCATTATAACAACCAAATCAACAAATTAAAAAAACTGTCAAACAGTAAATATTCTCATGAGAAACAGCTGTGGAAATATATAATCTGTGCCATTGTCATGTAACAAAATTGATTTAAACCTTGCCTTCTAATATTCAGTCATTGGAAAATGAAGCTCAAATCAAATTATTTGATTTGAGCTTTATATTTTCTTCTAATATTCAGTGTTTAATTTTCCAAATGTATACCTTATATAAACACAATTATTAAGTTCTCACTTAAGACATAGGCATACATACATTAACAGAACAGAAACTAAACCATTTTCACATTTTTTTCATTGACATACATTATACATTACATATACACTTCCTTTCTTTATATTAACTATCATTCAGTCCAGCATTACATAAATTGCTCAGTTCTTGCCTTCCCTTAAAACTCACTCCTTTTCTAAATATTATTCCTAATTTATTGTTCCCACAAATTCTATTCATTTATATGTAATTGGCACATTCAGTCTTCTAAAGATCCCATTTCCAGTTCTTTTATCTCTTTAAAAGTGTTAATACACATTATTCCTCTCCATAAAGGTGGTAGCTCACTAGAGCTAACCAACTACAGACCTATAGCTATACTCTCACCCCTGGCCAAAATTATGGAAAAGTGTGTCCACAAACAACTGATGGAGCACCTCACTAAAAATAAAATTCTAGCCAACTCCCAACATGGCTTCAGGCCAAATCACAGTACCACATCAGCCCTACTATCCTTTTCTAATACCATCAATAACTTCAGAAACAATAATAAACTATCATCTGCTCTTTTCTTAGACCTCTCCAAGGCCTTTTATATGGTGAACCACATTCAACTCCTCCATACATTAAAAAAACTATCACTCAGCAATTCTACGCTGAAATGGTTCCAATCCTACCTGTCCAATAGGCAACAGGCTGTTCTATGGCAGTACAAATTATCCACATGCCTACCTGTTACACTTGGAGTTCCCCAAGGATCTATTCTTGGCCCTCTTCTCTTCACCATCTTTGTTAATGACCTGCCCACAATCACCCCCCATGCCACATGCATTCAATATGCAGATGATTCGACTATCATCAGCATTGCCTCTAACCTGGCAGACCTCACTGCTTCAACCCAAGACACCTTCAACCTAATAAAAAAATGGTTCTCAAGTCGTCAACTAGTTCTCAACCCCAACACAACAAAACTACTTACCTTCTCACCCACTAACAAGACTCCCCCCCCCACCTTCTCTATTACATCCTCCAATGGAATCACTATATCACCAGAAGCTCACACAAAGCTATTAGGTGTTACCATTGATAACTCCCTTAAATTTGACACCCATTTCAATCTAACCATCAAAACCGTCAATAAAAAGCTTGGCTCTCTCTATAAAGTAAAACACTTTCTCACACCTCACGCTAAAATTACAATTGCCAGCACACACCTACTATCAACTCTTTTCTATGCCTCACAAACCTAAACAAGACAACCCTTAACAAACTTGCTTCTTGTTACAATCACATAGCTAGATTTGCCACAAATTCCACCTTTAGAATGCACCACTGCACTAACTTGAAGCAACTAGGGTGGTTAGAGTTTTCCAGCCAACTCCATTTCAACCAACTCAAACGGTTCACCAGATACTGTATCACCCAGAGAAAACACCAGCTCTGAAAAACATCATTCACCCCTATATTAACCTGCAATCTTTACGCTCCTCCAATAAGATCTTAGCTCAAACTACCAAAGCCAATAATTCTGCTGGGGATTCTCTATTCTCAAACTTTGTAGGTAAAATGTGGAACTCCCTACCGACCATGCTCACCTCAGAACCTTCACTCCTACAATTCAAAAAAAAGCTTAAACTCCATCTCATTACTCTCTGGCAATGTCCCTGTTCCAAACCTGATTAACCACTATCATTTACCCTTCTCTTACCTCACTATCCTTAACTTTTTAACATTTGTAACTGACCTATGTTTTTATATGCTGCTGTTATTTTTCCGAAGATGTGATGTATCTTTATATTGTATTTAGAACTCAACTATCTTCTTTTTGCATTAACAATGTTCATATGTCTGTTATGTACCTGGAGCTTTTCTCCCCGGGCCTCCGCTGAAAATGGACATGTATCCAGTCGGACTCTCCCGGTTAACAAATGTAAAATAAATAAATAAAAATAAATACTTCAAATATAGTTGGTTTAGATTCTGATTTATTAACATTTTTAATAATATTTTTTTTGGCAGCCAATAGAATTAAACTTAATAAGACCTTACTATGCAGAGGCAAGTCAGATCCTGTGTCTCAGCTCAAAAAATAATTTCCTTAATTAGAGCCATTTGCACCTCCAATATTTCTGACAGATTACTGCTTTGTAGGGAATTTTTAAAATCTGCCAACTCATTACACTTCGGTAAAACATGTTCCCAGTAACCTCCTTCTTCTCCATCACACCCTCACCATTTGCTATCTACCTGTGGAGAAAAATCCTTTGAGGTCTGCTTGAGTGTAAAAATACTTATGCAATACCTCCAAGCAAAAATCCTAAACCTCCTGGACTTTGTTGCACACTTAGAAGCCATACATATATCCTCTTGTTATTCATTTGTAAATTGCTTTACCAGTTTCTCTTCCCAATCTTTTCTAACCTCCTTTGATTATTTTTTATAATTATTATGCTATATTTTATATGCCTTGCTAATTATCACTTTTTAACAGCAGCTTCTATTTAAGATTCAACAAAAAATTCTGCAAGAACATGTCTTTCACTTAGGACTCCCCTATCATTTTCTTAATGCCTATACTCCAATATCAGTCCCTGATAGGGAAGGCTAACCTTCATTCCAAATTTCTAGGCATCATCCCACTCTATTATTTTCTCTCTTTAGTTATTTGCTCCCCAAATCATAGTTCCTTTGCTGGTTTCTTCGATAGATTCCACCCCTCTTGCCTATTTTCTGTACTCTACTTGCATTCATCTCTTCTGACTAATTCTCCCTTCTTTTGTTGGCCTACTTCTTAAAATACTTTCTGCAACTTTATGAATATAATATTCTGTTTAGTTGTTATTACTCTCCTTAAGGTTCTGCATCCAAAATTCTACTCTCTCCTAGCTCCTCCTAGTAACTCCTCCCTCCTGCTTTGTCATCATCCCTTTCCCATTTGAATTATAACCTTCTACTAGTGTTATGTATATCAGCCTTAATTGAGTAGATCCATTTAAATTTGGCAATAATAAGCCAACTTGTTCCATTAGAAGGATCAACCTGTTCCACTTAATTCTTGCCCTCTTCTCTTCAAAGATTAATTCATAAAGAGTTGAAGGAATTTTTGTCCAAAACATATCCAACATTTTTGTCTGGTTAATAAAAATATGCCTTATACATATATAAAGATAAAGGAACTAAAAACATTCTCACTGCTTGTATCATATTATCCATATCCATAAACACGAGCTTTCAGTTTCTTAGTATTTGAATATTTTCTGTTTAGTCTCTTCCTGCATACCCTTAGCTGCCATAACAGAAGTCTTTTTAATCCATGCTCCTAAATATGTCATTTTATTGTGTCCCCAAAATATGGCCATTGCTGAACCAATTCACTTGTGGGTACATAATTTACAGCTGCAGCCTTTATTTTATCTTTATTAACTTGGTATTAACCAACATGAGTAACCACTGCAGCATCCCTATAGTATCATCCTTCCTGAAAAGAACCAACCACAAAGCAGTCACTTTCAAAGTCACACATCTCCCCCAACCTCCCTCTAGCTAGGATCAGACATAAACACTTCTGCAAAGCTGATTACAGCCTCCTGATGGATGGTATAGACAGCTTCATAGCCCCCTCCCCCTCTGTAGGAACTGGCACCAATATCCAAAACTACACCAAAGCACTATATGAGCATTTATATAGATGCATGGAATCAGGAATACAAAACAGGACTAAATCATCCTCTGCAAGGAAGAGTAAACCTGTTTGGTGGACATCTGCAATCAATAAACTCTATAACAAAAGGAAAAAAATGCTGTCCAAGACCAGGAAGGAGCAGGTGCCCAGTAAGAAGCAATGTCTCCTTAACCTGAACAAGCAAATAAGAGCACTAGTGAAATCCTCCAAAGCAAACATCGAGTCCAAATTGGTCACATCTATTAGAGACAATCATAAGGCCTTCTTCACATATGTCCGCAACCTCAAAGGAAACACCCAGATATGTTCAGAACTGGTAGTCAAGGACACCACATAAACAAATGCCGTAGATATAGCAAACTTGCTGGCTGACAGATTCAGTGAAAACTTTACTCCTCTGTCCCCCCCATCAGTAAATCAGGACATCCTCAGTACCAGCCCCCTTCCCCTTATATCTAGAGAAGAGGTTATCACTGCTCTCTCAAAGGCAAAAAAATACAGCCTCCATGGGACCCGATAACATCCCAGGCTGCATCTTACATGAACTCAGGCAGGAACTTGCAGAACCATTAGGCACCCTATTCAATCAAAGCCTGAGTACTGGGTTCATCCCAGCTGAGTGTTGGACAGCCACTGTCATCCCTTTACACAAAGCTGGAGCATCCACTGATCCGGGAAATTATAGACCCATCAGCCTAACTAGCCTGATCTGCAAGGACATGGAATGGATTATCATGGAGCTCATTAACAAGGACATTGGCAACCTCCAAATACTTGATCCCACACAGTTTGGCTTTGTCAAGGGGAGGTCATGTCTGCTAAATTTGGTTATCTTCTTTGAGACAGTCACCAAAACCATGGATGAGGGGAAGACAGTGCACACCGCCTACCTTGACCTGGCCAAAGCCTTTGACACTATTCATAGGTTCATAGGTTCATACTAGGCTATCTGCCCTAGGGAATTTATAAGCCTAGCCAGAGTGTGTTTGGCTTTCACCACCCATTTTAAATTCATTTTGCTATGCCCTTTTTGTGAGGTTAGTATACTGTGCCTCTGTCTAACAGTGGCACAGAAGTGATACCTGGGGTAAACCTACGATCTCCCATCCACTCATCAAGATTCCTCTTGAAGAGAGTCAATGAGGGACTGTGCCTAACCTGGACTGGCATTTTATTCCAGAGTGAAGGGAACCTCTGGGTTATGAATCTGTCCCTCCAGCATGTCCTATTTATTTCAGTGCTGAGGTTCAAGTCTCTCAAGCGCTTAGCTCGATGGGATTTGGATATTCTGAGGTGCAGCATGTCCATTAATTCCGGGTTGGACATGGCTTTATACGTCAGGCACAGATCGCCTCTGAGCAGGCGGTATGCCACTGAGTAGAGCTGGAGTTTCTTTAACCGGGCAGCATATGGCATCTGTTTGAGCCTTTTGATACTCTTGGTGAGGTACTTTTGGGGTCTTTCCAGTTGCTGCAGGTGTCTGGTAAGGTACATCCCAAAAGGGGCATTGTACTCAATTATGGGCCTGATGAGGTATGAGTAAAGAGGCACGATGACCTCCCCTGATCTAGATGTGAATCCCTTCATAATTAGGTGGGCTATATAAAATGTTTTTCTAACCACTTTGGCCACGTGGTTGTCAAATGAGAGATTGCTATCAACTTGGGTCCCCAGGTCCCTAATTACTTCTTCTGTACTTAATGGATTAGCACCTATGTGGTAATTTGTGGGCAATTTGTTTTTGCCAAAGGGGATGACTATACACTTTTTGGCGTTTAGCTTGAGGCCATGGCTCTGGCACCAGTTGTCTGTTTCTATGAGGCCCTTTTGGAGGATGCTTGTGTCGGCTGGAGTGTCAATTATGGCGCCCAGTTTGCAGTCATCTGCAAACTTGGTCAGCCACAGTCCTTCAGTGTTGGCCTGTACCTCCGAGAAATATATACCGAACAAGAGAGGTCCCAGGACTGAGCCTTGTGGGACGCCACTTGTAACTGGTTTGGAGTCTGACATGGCTCCAGCAATTCTAACCATGTGGGTTCTGTCCTTGAGCCAGTTTGCAACCCATCTAGTGACATAGGGGTTTATATTTAAGCTGGTGAGCTTATCTATAATGCCCGAGTGGGGTATTGTATCGAAGGCTTTTGTGAG
Organism: Protopterus annectens; assembly: GCF_019279795.1. Taxonomy (NCBI): domain Eukaryota; kingdom Metazoa; phylum Chordata; order Ceratodontiformes; family Protopteridae; genus Protopterus; species Protopterus annectens. The sequence continues at coordinate 505,830,833 of NC_056730.1, read as the reverse complement.
GTCCAGGTAGGCTGTGTGGACCACCTTCCCCTCATCAATGGCCTTGGTGACTGTTTCAAAGAAATCGACCAGGTTTAAGAGGCAGGATCTGCCCTTAACAAAGCTGAACTGGGTAGGATCCAGTGTCTGTAGGTCCCCAATATCTTTATTTATGAGGTCCATGATGAGCCTTTCCATAGCTTTGCAGACCAAGCTAGTCAGGCTTATGGGGCGATAGTTTCCGGGATCCATTGAGGCACCACCTTTGTGGAGAGGGACCACTGTTGCTGTACGCCACTCTCTGGGTACATATCCTGTAGTAAGGCTGAGATTGAACAGTAGTTTTATGTTTGGGTTTAGTTCTTCTTGGAGTTCATGTAGGATGCAGCCCGGGACACTGTCTGGTCCCATTGATGCTGTGTTTTTTGCTTTGGAGAGGGCAGCTCTTACCTGAGCATCTGAGATGTCAGGGGGGCAGCACTCTGCTGGGATAGATATTTGCCTTTTGGTGGGGGGGGCGGAGAAGTTTGCGCTGAACCTGTCAGCTAGGATGTTGGCAATGTCTGTGGGTTTGGTGTATTTTTTGTCATTTTGGACTAATTCTGAGCATATCTGGGAATTCCCACCCAGGTTCCTAACATAACTAAAGAAAGCCTTGTGATTATCCTTAGTTTCCTGTGCAATTTTTCTCTCGAAGCTGGCCTTAGACGATTTTATGAGTCCCCTTAGTTTTTTGCTAATACTAATCAGAGATGCCTTCCCTTTTTGGGATTTTGCTCTATCATGTAGTAGCTTCCTCCTTCTATTGTATAGTTTGTTTATGGCTGGGGTCCACCAGACAGGACGTCTGCCTTTGGAGGATTGGGACTTGGTTTTATTTGGGATTGCATGATCCATGCATTCCTGAAGGTGTTCATAGAATGCGTTTATAAAGGATTCTGAGGTCATTTTCCACAGGCCCAGGGGCTTTGAAGGATTCCACCTCAGTTTTGAGGAGTGTGAAATTTGCATTAGAGAAGTTTTTCACTGTGGTTTTCAGGGCAGGGTGGAGTCGGGATGTGAATATCCAGTGAGATTAGTTTATGGTCTGATCTTACCAATGAGGGATACACTTCTGGTCTGGTGCATAGAGTCCCCATGTTGGTGATGATCAGGTCCAGTATGTTTTCCCCTCTTGTGGGAGTGGTAACAAGTTGTTCCATAGCATTTGAGTTTATAAATTCTAGGAACCTTTGGGCTAGGGTGTTGGAGCTAGAGTAATGCTCCCAGTCTATGTTTGGGTAGTTGAAGTCGCCCAATATAATGGTGTTTGGAGAGACCTTCATATTTTCCAGTGTTCTCAGGAAGGCTGAGTGGGGTTCCTGGGTTTGGGAGGGTGGTCTATAGCAGGCTATAAACTGGAAGGCAGTTCTACCCACTGTCAGTTGCACATGGATAGTCTCTGATGCTTTGTGCTATGCCACCAACCTGGAGGTGTGGGTATCTTTGACTAATATTGATACTCCCCCCTCCTTTTGTGGTTCGGTCCAAGTTTTGGGGCCAAAAAGCATGGTATGAGGTATAACCTGGTAGTGCTGGGGTGCTCTCGGGAGCCTTGAACCAGGTTTCTGTTACTGCACAGATATCGATGTTCTCCATGCTAAGGAGAGTTTCGAGTGCATGCATCTTGAGGTTTAGACTTCTGGCGTTGAGTAGCATTACTCTTAGTTTCTTATCCCTTGTGATACCTATGGAGGTGGGTTTGTCTTTTGAGCATTGCCTAAAAAAGGCACTATGGGGGTAGCAAGAGCCTTTGCCAATATCTGAAAGCCCAGTGGTGACAGGTGCAAGCCGTCCCTAGCGAAGCATCGTGGCTTGTCGAGCATGTCATCCCAGGCTGACAGGCATTGGATCCCCTTTGAATGACACTAATACTTAATCCAGTTGTTGAAATTATTTTATTTTTTATTTATTTATTTTGTTGACCCGGGCTAGTGACCAACTTATGCATTCATTTCAGTAGAGGCCCGGGGAGAAAAGCTCCACAATAAGAGAGAAAGGAAAACATACATTTGCAAACAGAAAGAATTCTAATTATACATAATGATTAAGTAACAAAGAAAGACAACAAATTGATCATCTTGTCTTCATATTGTGGCATCATTCTTGGTGAGGGTAAGATGCTACTCAAGGTCAGGGTCATACCGGCCTGGGCTACATGCTCAGAGAGCTCCTCTATGTCTCTTTTCATGTAGTCCAGGGAGGTACATCTCAGGTCATTCACACCAACATGGACAATGACTGAGCCATATTTGTACTTGCTTTGGAGTGACCTGAGTGCTTGTGATATGTAGCGGATCCTAGCGCCCAACAGGCAGCTCACCCTGACCTTCTCCTTGTTCAGCCTGGTGAGCGGGACATCAGTGTGCCTGACGATAGAGTCATCTATATTCCCCACTCGGACATAATAGATAAACTCAGGTAGGCATCAATCCATATGTTACCAGATAGGTAGTAAACTGGCTCACTGATACAACCCATGTAGTCAAAATAGGGAAAGCCACCTCAAGCAGTAGACCCATAGCAAGTGGCATACCCCAGAGTTCAGTCTTGGGGCCTCTGTTATTTGGGATATACTTTTCTGAGGTGCAGGCCAAAACCAGTGGGCTATGGTTAACCAAGTTTGCAGGTGACTGCAAGCTAGGTGCCGTCATCAATTCCCCTAGTGATGTGGACATCCTCCAAGAGGGTCTCACTCAGACAAATGACTGGTGGCAGAAACATGGCCTCGAGCTGAATACCAAAAAATGCATCATCATCCCCTTTGGGGAGAGTGAAATCCCCACAAATCATCACATTAATAACAATGTCCTAAGCACTCAATCAGTCGTGAGGGATTTGGGCACCCAGGTTGATAGCAACCTGACTTTTGACCACCATGTTGCTCCCATTGTACAGAAAGCCTTCTACATGGTCCACATCATAAGTAATGGTATCTCATCTAGGAACACGGAGGTCATAACATTCCTGTATTCTTTCCTTATAAGGCCCATTATTGAGCACAATGCCCCTTTTGGCATGTACCTTGCAAAGCACATGCAGCAGCTGGAGAGACCACAGAGGTTCCTCACCAGGAGAATCCAGTGCCTCAAACATCTACCATACACAAATAGGCTAAAAGCCCTATCTCTCTAGTCAGTTTCATACAGACTACTAAGATGTGACCTCTGTCCGGCATACAAGGTGATCATGGACCCCACCTTGATGGGACTGCTGCATATCTACAAGTCAAGCTCCACTCAAGTAACCCACACACATGGCCTCAACCTGGTCTGTGACATCAACAAGACTTGTTGGCAGGACAGATTTGTGTCCCAGAGACTCCCCATCTATGGAATAGAGTCCTTCTCCACATCAAGCAGAGTAACTCTTTACCCCTTTTTAAGCGCAACCTGGATAACTGGATGGAAAATATACCCCTGGCATTCCACCCATGTCCCTGCTGGACAAGGGCATCAGGTGCTGATTTGTCCAAACATGGGCTAAATTCTTGGCTAGGCTTATAAGGGCCTCAGGGCCAATAGCCTAGTAACCACCTATGATCCTATGATACTATTATATCCCTAAAAGACTTGAAACTGTCTTCAAACATATCACAATACCAATATGTCCTTTTTGGGATGTGTCAACTACAAAATATCATCTACAAATAAAGCCAACTTTTCTTGATTCCCATACCAGTTATATCCCTGAATTTCTGAGTCCCTTATTTTCTTTGCCAATGGTCCTAAATATTAAGCAAATAACAAAGAGGGACATGGATGCCCCTACTTGGTTCCTCTGTTCAAGTATAACTTAATGGAGAGGAGCCCTTCTACTTTAATTGTTGTCTCCAATCCTTCATGTATAACCCCATAGTTAACATTATTTTTGTATCAGGGAATGTAAATACTTATATTGTCCTACTTATAAAATTCCAGCTTACTCTGTTGAATGTTTTGCTTGCATCAAGACCCACCACCAACAGCAGTATTTTCCTATATAGGTTCATAGGTTGGTGCTAGGCTATCGGCCCTAGGGCCTATACAAGCCTAGCCATAACAATTCCCTGGCTATTTCTTCCCACAGTATTTACTTCCCTTTCCTCAGAATCATTGTTGTTTTATTAATGTTGTTATTTATTTGTATCCCACAACAAAACAAAATGTTGGCAATATCTTTGGCATCCTTTTAGCTAGTATAGACATAAAGACATTATAATCATAGTTTAAAATTGAAATGGGTCTATGTGAAGGCAGGTTTGATGGGTCTTCACTCAGTTTGGGCAATACAATCACCACAGCTTTCTTCCAAGATGCTGGTTCTTCCTCTCCTTTTAAAATACTTAATCTTCCAGATTTTTATCAATTAATCACCCCTAACTTTCAAACTTCCACAGGAATACCATCAGCATTTGGAGACTTCCCTACAGATTGATTATACATCACCATTTTATCTCATCACCAATCTTAACTATTAGTTGTTGAGCCACATCTTTCTCTAATCTTGGATATTTGGGGCTGGTTTCTATCCCTTTCAACTTTCTGGCTTAGAAAACGCGTGTTTTCCCATTGCACAGCACCACAGGGCTAAGGTTAAACTATTCCCAGTGCCAGAAAGTCTGATCTTCAAATTTTCCCTTAGAACTAGCTGGTTTCTCAGTAGTAGCACTAAACTCTGAATCCCTGTGACTAGCACTTGATCTATAACCTGCAAGAAAGCACTAGGAAGCCTTAAACTGATATAAGCACTCAATTCTCTTTGTATATAAGAAGAAAGTAATTGTAGGCACTAAATAGCCTATAATTGCAAAGTACCTTGCCAAGTTAATGGAAAACAGCTCTTGTACTTTACAAAAGAAACACCGAACCAGGCATGTCCAAGGGTCAGCTTCCAGTGATTTCTCCAGTCCACCTGGTGAACCTGGCCATATTGGGGCAATGCAGCAATTGCCTCATGTACACAGACAATCCTCTCCTCCTACCACCCAACACTACAACCTGAAAGAGATGCACTTACATAGCCAAACTAGAAGCAAAGCTCTCTCCAGCCAAGATTGTGCTAGACAGTCAAGAGGAGAAGGTTAACACCTGCACTATACCTCAACCAACGCACAGACCTTCAAAGCCTACATCACCAACACCCACACATAGAAACACTAAACCCACATATGCAGAGGCCCTTAACATTAACCTTCCCAAGCAACAAGGACCTCCGAAGCTGATACGAAACAAACACCAATCACAACCAAAGTAACACAGCTTAAAACACCAGTGTGCCACCCAACAACAGCCCCTAAGGCAAGACAACATTCCCGACACCTTAGTCATAGGTGACTCCATAGTCAGACACACTGATGTCCCACTCACCAAGCTGGACAATGAGAAAATTACCATCAGCTGCCTGTCGGGAGCAAGGATGCACCACATAATGCATGCACTCAAGTCACTCCACAACAAATGCAAATATAACTCTGTCATTGACCATGTTGGTGTAAATGACTTGAGACGTACCCCCCTGGGCAACATGAAAAGAGACATGGAAGAGCTCTCGGATCATGTGGCCCAGGCAGATATGACTCTAGCCCTGAGTAGCATCCTGCCTTCACCGAGAATGATACCACAGTATAAAGACAAAATGATTGACTTCAACAATTGGCTAAGTTCCTGGTGTCATTCAAAGGGGATCCAGTATCTGTCTGCCTGGGACAACATGATTGACAAACCACAATGCTTTGCCAGAGATGGTCTGCACTTGTCACCCATGGGATTCAGGTTACTGGCTAAGGGTCTTGCCACACCCATAGTGCATTTTTTAGGCAAGGCTCAAATGGCAAAACTACCAACGTAACAGATAAAAACACGCAAAATCTGAAGGTTATGCTACTCAATGCTAGAAGTCTAAACCTCAAAATGCACTTTCTCGAGGCACTCCTAAAAATGGAGAACATTGATATCTGTGCAGTAACTGAGACCTGGTTCAAGGCTCCAGAGAGCACCCCTGCAATACTAGGCTACAACTCTTACCACACCTTTCAGCCACCAAACCAGGACCGAAACACTAAAGCAGGTGGAGTGTCTATGTTCACCAAGGATATTCACACCTCCAGGCTAGTTGCCCAACACAATGCATTTGAAATATTACAGGTGCAATTAACACTAGGTAAGACTGCAATCCAAATTGTAGCTTGCTATAGATCCCCCACCATGCCCCAAGATTCTCCCTACACCTTTCTAAACATACTGGAAAATATTAAGATACAACCTAACACATTAATACTGGGTGATTTCAACTACCCTGCCATTAATTGGGAAAACTACTTGGGTACCAACACCTTTGCCCAACTGTTCTTGGAATTCATAAATTCCAATGCCCTGGATCAACTAATCCATAGTCCCACCAGGGGCACAAATATCCTTGACCTGGTCATTACCAACATGGGAGATCAATGCTCCACACCAGCAGTCACCCCTCATTGGTCATGTTTGACCATAAGCTAATCACCCTTGATGTCCACATCCCCCCCCCCCCCAGTAGGGAAACCTCCATAAAAAACTTCTCCAAAGCCAACTTCATGGCACTCAAGTCAGAAGTGACAAAGTTCATGACACCCATGCAGACAGGAACTGAAAGTTTGACTGTCAAATCCGACACTAAGGCACTGTATGAGCATATCCACTCATGCATAAATCGCGCCATTCCAAACAGAACCAAGACACTCTCCTCCAAAAAAAAGGAAGTCAATCTGGTGGTCCCCTGCCATAAACAAGTTATACAACAGAAGGAAGGAAGGAAGAAACTGTTACAGAAAAAAGGAAAATCCCAGGATACAAAAAAAACTCCCTTACCAGCCTCAGTAAGAAGCTGAGATCCCTCATAAAATCCTCCAAAGCTAGTTATGAAAATAAAATTGCCAAAGATTCTAAGGACAACCACAAGGCATTCTATAGTTATGTCAAGAATCTAAATGGCAATACTCAGATATGATCTGAGCTACAACAGAGTGGCACTAAATATACTGATTCCAAGAATATTGCCAATATCCTAGCAGATCGATTCAGTGCCAATTTCACCCCCCTTCACCCTCTAAAGGGCCCATCTCAATACCAAAAGATTGCCAAATTCTGGAAATAATGTTCACACAGGTAAAAAACGCACTCTCCAAAGCTACAAATACAGCATCCATGGGACCAGATGACATCCCTGGCTGTGTACTACATGAACTACAAAATGAACTGGCACCTCACCTAAGTGTCATGTTTAATCATAGCCTCACCTCAGGCTTCATGCCCAATGAGTGGCGCACAGCTACAGTTATCCCACTTCACAAGGGGGAGTCCAACTTGGACCCTAGGAACTATCGTCCTGTCAGCCTAGCAAACCTGATCTGCAAAGCCATGGAACACATTATCATGGAACTTATAAACAAATACATTGGCAACCTTCAAACACTGGACCCCACCCAGTTTGGTTTCGTGAAGGGCCGATCTTGTCTCCTCAACCTGATTGACTTCTTCGAATCAGTCTCCAGAGCTGTGGATGAGGGTAAGACACAGCCTATCTGGACCTCGCCAAGGCCTTCGACACCATCCCCCACTCTGGAATCATAGATAAACGTACTAAGCTGGGCATTAATCCCTACATCACTTGATGGGTTGCAAATTGGCTTACTGACAGAACCCACACTGTAAAAGTAGCCGACTTCAAATCCAGCTCCAGCCAAGTGACAAGTGGAGTACCTCAGGGTTCAGTCCTGGGACCACTCTTGTTTAGCATCTACTTCTCCGACATACAGGCCAACACCAAGGGAATCTGGCTAACAAAGTTTGCAGATGACTGCAAACTGGGAGCCATTATCGAATCCCCAAATGATGTGGATATCCTACAAAAGGGCCTTACAGAGACAGATGCTTGGTGCTAGAGTCATGGGCTCAAGCTCAATGCTAAGAAATGTATAGTTATCCCTTTTGGGAAAAAACATGTACCCATGAATTACCACATAAGTGGCAGTACACTAAACACCAAAAGTGTGATAAGGGACGTAGGGACACAGGTGGACAATGGTCTCACCTTCTATAACCACATTGCCACAACAGTCAGGAAATCCTTCTATGTGGCACATCTCATTCCTAAGGGCTTTTCATCCAGGAAAAAGGAGGTCATTGTTCGACTGTACTCATCCCTCATTAGACCCATTATAGAGTACAATGTCCCATTTGGTATGTACCTCACAAGACATCTGCTACAGTTGGAAAGGCTGCAGAAATACCTCACTAAAAGAATCACAGGCCTAAAGCAGATGCCCTATGCTGACCATCTAAAAAACTCCAGCTATACTTTGTCACATATTTTCTACTCAGAGGCGATCTCTGCTTAACATACAAGGCCATGTCAAACCCAGAGCTGTTGGACATGCTACACTTAAAGAAATCCCAATCCCTCAGAGCCATGCACTCCAGGGATCTAAACCTGGTCATCACAATGAACAAAACATGCTGTAGGGATAGATTCCTGTCCCTGAGACTCCCCATTCTCTGAAACAGACCTCCCATACATGTCAAGCAGGGGGCCTCTTTGGCCCTCTTCAAGAGGAACCTTGATGACTGGATGGGAGATAGGAAATTCACCCCGGGGATCATGTCAGTCGCCCTGCTAGACAGGGGACCAGGGAAGTAAAATTCCTGGGAAAAATAGCCGTGGAAATGTTATGACGAGGCTTGTATAGGCCCCAGGGGCGATAGCCTAGTACCAACCTATGAACCTATGAACAAATACTTCTATTTGTGTGCTTTCTTGATTGCCACATTCCTTTGAGTTATATGCATTTTCATACAATTTCTAAAAATATCTGTAATTCTTCTGAAGAATCTCTGGTTACTTTGCTTGCCATAGACTCCCTGAGTTTAGCAACAACCATTTATCCTATTGTTATCTAAGTCATTGTGTTAAAAGTTTTTATTATCAAAAATAGTTATTTATTTATTGACATTTGTTTACCGGGAATGTCCACTGGGCCAAAGAGCCCATTTTCAGTAGAGGCCCGGGGAGAAAAGCTCCACAAAGCAGTTAGTACAACTAGTACAAATCATCCAAACCAGTAGATAAAACAGTACAGATTGCTACTTAGCAGCAAGCTTTCTAAACTTGTGCATATTATCCAAATATTCTCTTATTTTCTGTTTAGCATTCTGCAGTTGTTCCTTTTCTTGTTCTGTGAGATTCCCCTTATTCTGCAATACTTTAACCTTTGTAAACAAAATAAGTCACACTGCTGCTGCACAGACCAAATCCACTTTATTCTTGTACGAATCCACACCAACACGAAAATTTCCAGAGCAAACATGAAGAACTCAACAGCTTAGTCCCTGTTTGAAGGGAAGAAAGCGTTCAATCTGGGTGTGCAAATCTGTGTGTGCAGTTTAAGCTGCTGAGTTCTTCGTGTTTGCTGTGGAAATTTTCGTGTTGTTGTAGATTCGTACAACAATAAAGTGGATTTGGTCTGTGCAGCAGCAGTGTGACTTATTTTGTTTACATTTGTTGTTCCTGACACTGCTTTGGGTTCCAGTTCTTTGTTTTAATACTTTAACCTTTGTCAGCTCCTTCAAAGAATTCCATTTACTTCTTAATCATATGCCTTTCTGTTTTATTTCTACCCTATTTTTAAACTCCATTGTTATTTTATCCTACTCACTAGCTATCCCTTACAAAGAAATTTCTGTTTTTTTTTTTTAATAACTCTCATAATTTCCACAACCAATTCTTTAAATTCCTCTCTTTTTAACAAATAGGTGGGACAGTGCCTCATTTTTACTTTATTAACATTTTTTAATCTTAGTTTTTGTTGGTGCATGATCTGAAATAGTTTTGTATATGCGTCAAAGTTTTCAATTAAATGCACATGCTCCTATGAAATACATTTTTCCAGTCTAGTCCAGTTATTGTAACTTAGGAAATACTGTGTAAATTATAAGTCCCTACTACTGAATTCATATCTTCCATAGAGAATATTTTCATAAATGTCTTCATACATCTACCCTCTTCTATTATATTTTTCCCTTCTAGGCTCCCTGATTCATCCTGACTATTGGAAATCACATTCTAGTTTCTCCTATAAGAAATATTCACTGCTTAAGTTGGTTATTTCTACAATTTTTTTCCTTAAGCTCCATAATAGCAGTTTTTGATGGACTATAGATATATTCCATCATACTCTTCTTCCTTTGTTAATAGCCCTTTCCTACAAAATTGTCTTCTTCTTTTCTATCATAATTGCAGCCCTTTCTGCAATCTGTATTATTACTCCCCTTTTCCTTTGTTCCTCATATTTTGCTGAATATCCATCATAAAGTCCTTTCTTTGTCAAATTCGCCTGCTAATTTCTTTCCAAATGTGTCTCCTGCAGCATTATTTGTAGATTGTATTTCTTAATATAATTCAATACTCTTTCCTTTTTTTCTATACCAGTAAGGTTATTTGTATTCCAAGATAATATGGATAGAATAGCCATTATGATAAAAAGCTATTGTTCCTATCTATTGCATATGACAGCTTTTGAATGTAAATCAATGTGGATTTCTAACTTTCGTGTTACATACACATATTGATGTTTATTAGACTGATATTATATACAGTAATTTCTTCTTATCTTCATTTGAAACTATGTCAATTTTCAAGCACTTATGCTTTAATGAAAACCCTCAGATAAAAAAAAATACATTTTCGGAACACCCCCCCCATCCCCTGTTAACGCAGAACAAACACACAATACTTAATAAATTTTCAATAAAGTTTAGATCTTCACATAAGAGCAATTGCCCTTAATCAACAGCTGCACCCACAGGCATTACCTAATCTAATAATAAGATCGCTTGTGCTAAAGTGCATGTTACACCCATTGTTCCCACTTACACTAATTGTCTGTTTTTTTTTCTTATCTCTGTTCCCCTCCCAGATACAAAAAACAACACAGACACTTTCAGAGACATTATCTTTTAACCCTAAAAAGTACTTGGGCTACCTTTAAATAAAACTAAATTATGCACTGTTATTTTAAATGCATTAAAGTACTAAGGCGTCTGGGGAAGCTACTATCTCTTATTCATTTCTCACAATTTCTAACTTTATTTTTCACTAAACTGCTTGCCATCATGCCATTAAGGTTTGCATTTTCTTCTGCAAAGAATGCTCAGAACTCTAAAGATTAACTGATTTCACCTGCAGACAGTTGGTCTTTGTGTAAAAGTAGTCAGCAATTTAAAAGAAACAGCTAACAACTTTGCGGATGCATGAGAGAATCTTTAGAAATTTACTCAGAAAAGAATGCACAGAATTGTTATGGCCAGCTACCTTCAGCTGCAGCCTTCTTGTATACCACTGAGAGCATTTATTAATTGAAAAAACAAGCTAATATCTTTGCAGATACAGGAATTGTAGCATTTTCATGTCTTTCTGATATCATTTTGTCCTATTTTTCAAGTCTATTTATTTACAATAAAATTGATTACAGTTTAAGCCAAGGGCATTAATCTTGACATCCATCTGTATAAAAACATGGGGAATAATTATTCTACTTCTACATATAATATAATAAATGTACTTTTACACTCCACCCCCCACCCCAGCAGCACAAGTTCACAACATTATATTAATTAAAACTTGCTTCTTTTCAGCCTTTATTATCTTGTTATAGTGTAAGGCCTATATTTTCTGCAACTAAGGAAAATGTACTTGCTTACTTTAATATATTTAACATATACAACAGTCACTGAAAATACTCTCTCAACTTTTAAAATACCCATGACTGCACAATATACAAAACTACTTTAGACGATAGCATGCAGTTTATATCATGAAATGTTGTATACAAATACTAAGAACAACATTTATTTTACTATAGTTACTTCTTGTTTCCCTTTAGTGTTCTTCTATTAATGACATAAAGTGGAGTACATTCTTTACAGTCTACCCAAAAGTTTAACAAAGTCAACAAAATCCCAGTCTACCTCAGCCACTTTTTCTTGCAAAGCCATTTTTCAGAAATGTGACAGATGCTTTATAGTCTCCCATTTATTTATTAATTTCAATGCTGCTGGTCTTCCTGATCATCACTGAACAACAGATTCTGGTTCAAGTCCAAGGTACTCCTGATTCTTGTAGGCAGCTCCTGTGCTTTGTTTCTGTCTCTCATGCATTTTCCTTTTTGAACAATGGAAAATATTTTACTAGCAAAGTCTTTCTATGAGTTTAATTGTCAGAAGAATGAGAAGCAGAGCCCCTTCTGCTTGCTCACTTTTTGTTGGATAAACTTTTTTCCCACTTGGGCTTTTCTGCATCCAAAACTGTCTTAGATCTTCCAGAAAAAAATCTGAACATACCTGGATACAGCAGCTTGAATTTCACACTTGCCTCTCAATATTCCCTGATTTGAGGGATACATTTGCTTCTCCTCTTCCTGGTGTACTGAATAATCATTTTTCACAAACAGTCTGCAGTCTCCAATTGGAAATATGTTTTCTTTCTGTTACAATTTTGTAAGAAATAACTGCTGTTATGATTGCATTTTTACTAATATAGGTCTTAACAGCTTTCTCATTGACACATTTGGAGCATACACTTGATCATCAACCCCCCCCCTTTTCCAATTTTCTACATGGGGTTGGGTTGGGGCATTGTAATAATAATGTTGCCATAGTTCTCTATTCAATACCACTGTTCTACCTTCTTTGACACTCATGCCTGACTGTTGCAGGTCTTCCCTCATACAATCCATCCACCTCTTTGCTGGATTCCCTGATTTCCTCTTGCCTTCCTCCTTTTTATCCCAAATCTTCTTCACTAGATTGTCTTCTGCTTTTCTGCACATTTGCCTGAACTACTGCAATCAATTCTCTTAGCCCTTTTTGACAACTGGAGCTACTTTTACTTCTGCTCTTATGTCCTTATTTCTCCATCTATCGCACATTGTGTATCCTACCTCCCCATCTCAGGCACTTCATCTCTATAGTACCTTTAGCTTCTTCTACTGCTCTGTCTTTACTGCCCAGGTTTCTGTACCATACAATAGTATTGGACACACCACTGCTTTATACACCTCAGTTTTCAACTTTGGCATTCTTCTATCATACACTATCACTGAGACTCTGTGCCACTTGGCTACTGCCCCTCTGAATCTAGCTTTCACCTCCTCATTCAGACATCCTGTCTCCCCAAGCCTAGATACTTGAAGCTGTTAGCCTGTACCACTATTTTCTCTTATATCTCAATTCTCAGCTTCTTCTGAGTCCTCCATTTGTTTACACGACAACTGTCTTGTCTGTGCGCAGTTTCATCTTGTGTGTGGTTCAGTTTTGAAATCTATTCCCCTTAAAATTTGCTGAAGGCCTTTTTCAGAGCCTGCATGTAATTCCACATCTTTTGCATATAGCAGCTTTGATGATCTGCCCCATCTGATCTGATTGCTGATGTAGCACATCACCAGTATGAACAGCAGTGGGCTCACAGACGAACTCTGATGGACACCTACTCCCACTGGGAACTCCTCTGTGAGACTGGATGCTATTCATACTTGAGTCATTGTGTCCTTGTACATAGCCTGCACTAATTCTATCAATGTTTCTGGGATTTCAAATCACAGGATTGCCCAAATCAGCTTTCTTGGCACCTTGTCATATGCTTTCTCCAAGTCTAGGAATGCCCAGCTTGTCTCTTCCAACATCTCTAGTTTCCTCTCAACTATCTGTTTACTGCAAACATCAAGTTGGTTGCATTGCATCCTTATCTGAATCTGAACTGGTCATCTCCCATCTTACTTTCTACTACTCTGTGTATTCATTGAGCATTCATCTTCTCCAGAATTTTCGTGCAATGTGAAAGGAGTATGATACTTCTGTAGTGCTCATGGTTGTGAATGCCCACTTTGTTCTTGTACACTGGCACTAGCATGTTTATTCTACAGTCATATGGGATATGCCTTTCTCTCCATATTGCTATGAGTATCCTCAGCAGCCATTTCTCTGCTATCTCACCCAACATCTTTATCATCAAAATATTGTGAGCTCATCTGAGCCTGATGGTTTCCTTGATTTCATTTTCCTTAGTGCTGTTCTTACTTCTTCAATGGTGGGCTCCTCCTCTTCTTTCATTGTAGGCTGTGTCTATGGTAGTATAGTTTCTGTGTGCTTTTCTTCATTCAGAAGCAGCTAGAAGTAATCCTTCCATCTGCCTTTGATGTCCTGTGGAGTGCTGAACAGGTTGTTGCTGGCATCCATTATGAATTGTGTTTGACTGTCTTCTTTATCTTTATGTCTTTGCATAGTAACTTGATATATTTTCTTTGTGCTATCCATTGGGTCACTTTCCAGAAGCTGGTAGTGTGCTTCTGATGCCTTGTTCTTTGCTATTACATGTACTCTCTTGGATTCTTTATTAGCCAATCAGTATTCCTTATTTGCCTGGTCCATCTTTGTCTGTCTCCCAGCTTTTCCTGTACTCCTTCTTTCTTTTGATGACTTCCTGAATTTCTGCATTCAACTACCAGCTTTCCTTATGTACCTTATTTCCATACCTGGTTTGGCTGCATATTTCTCCTGTAGCCTTTACATATGCTGCTTTGAGGCACTACCATTTTTCTTCAACTCCATCTATTTACTGTTCTTCCTGAGATGCTAGGGCCCTGATTAATTCCTTGAATGCCTGCGCTTTTTTTCCAGTCAACTTCCAGGTCTTCAGTCTGGTCTCTGTTGACCTTAAAGTCTTCTCTGATCATTTCTTGTAGCTGATTGTGACTGTTTCACTAGGGAGGACTTTGCAATTACTGATTCTTCTCCAGTGCCCTTTCCTTATTAGAAAGAATTCTACCTGAGTTGCATGGCGGCTGCACTTGCATGTGATCTTGTGCCTGTCTCTCTTTCTGAACCATGTGTTGACCACAATCAAGCCATTTGCTAGACAGAAATCTAGAATGGCCACTCCTTTATTCATGTTGCTCCACCCATATGGACCCAGGTAGTCCTTGCACCCTGTTCTGTCTGTCCTGATACATGCATTATGTCCCCCATTATTAACACCAGCTCATGTTGTCCTACTTTATCTGTTAGGCCCTGAAACTGCTGCCTGAGTGCACTCTTTTCCTCATTATCACAACCCTGTTGAGAGGCATATGCTGAGATTATGAATACTGCCCTATCATATGCTGAGATTATGAATACTGCCCTATCATAGGCTGAGATTATGAATATTGCCTTACCGTTAGGCTGGAGTCTGATTGCCATGAGTTTGTCACCAGTTCTAGGAACATCCCTCATTGTCGTCTGACGTCTTTCTCTCACCATAATTCCTACACTATTTCTATCCTGTCCTTCCCCTAAGTAGTATACTCTGGATCCCAAGTCAAGTGGCTTTGCTGCCCTGCCCTTCCATCTTATCTTCTAGATACAAAGGATATCCAGGCTCCTCCTTAACATTATGTCATCCACTTACGCTGCCAAGCTGCATCCTGTCACTGAACCTTCACTGAGTGTAGCAAATATTAGTTCATGTTTGGCAAGTTGAATCAACTGAACTATCCCTGGTAACCCAAGCAGGGCTGCTGGGTTTTATGTCAGGCACACACTGATCAATAGGTGCACAAACACCCCTCCCACCATTACCATGGCTGCCTGGCATTGGTCAGAGTAGGCCAGGTCCTCAAGCCACTTATCATCGGCAAATACCCATGCCCTTTTTGTGACATTAGTCAATATAACTGAATCCCCTACAGCCATATTCAACCTCATCAAGTGGCTAGTCCTACCATGGCAAGCAGTCTGTGATCTGTTTTCTCCTATATTGAGGATACTATGCACCACAGTAGATGCCCATTATGGTTGGCCTATACAGCTCTCCTTCCATAGGCACCATCTGGAGTCTGTGCTGCTGCCCACATCTCCATTCTTGGGTGATTTTGAGGTGAAAACACTGAGCATGTTTTTGGAAAGGGGGAGGAACCCCACAGGAACACAGGGAGAACATGCAAATGCCATACAGGCATTGGTCGGAGGTCGAGATCAAATTTGCACCAAAGACCTTAACTATTATGGCAACTACTCTCTCACTCAACGTGGCCTTTCAATTAACAAATCCTGCTGTGCAACACCAGCCTAGTAGTTTATTTGTGCTTTCATAAAATTAATACTGGCTAACCCAGTTTCTCTAGCACAACAGAAATTCTCAGGATCTCTCTGTGTGCCCTGTCTTCTTACACCAGTATTTTTGGAAAGAGCTTTTCTTGAGAAGCTTTATACTCAGCCACCCTTTTCTTTATTTCATCATCTGATGTTTGCAGCTTTATCATTTAAAATAATTTTTATGCAAAGTCTGTGTTATTTTTTTCTGCCTTTTGTTACTTGAGTTAGTATATTCCTTCACTGTTTCATTTATTTTTTATCACTTATGAGTACATTTGATTTATTTTCCTCTAAATTACTGAAAACCATCTCTTTTACCTAAGCAGATGAACCAGTGTTTTATTTTCACATTTTCTAGTTGAAGTTCTTTCAGGTATCAAACTGTACTATTTCCTGGTATCCAGGTAATGTACTTCAGAAGCATAGCTGGTTCAGTTTGCACCCTGGCTATGAACTGGAACCCCCCACCCCTCAGCTCTTCATGTGAAGAGCAAAATAAAAAAAAAGCACTTTACTATACTAAGTTGTAAGTAATTGGCTTATTACAGTTAGACCTTTGCACCCCCTAACCCCAGCAAAAAGAAAAAAATAGAAATGCTCCTTCTGATTCCAGATGCATGACATATCCCCCTCCCTCCAGTCCCAGAAATTCAGATCCCATTTCCTTGACCAGACCCCAGCCCTCCTTTAACATATTTTATTTTAATAAAAAAGCATTTCTTCTTTTAAAATGTAGCAAACTGCTACAAATTTAGCAAACTGTTACTGCAGTTTATACCTGCTTGCATGGACTGTTTCAAAGCTCATATTTTAGCTAAAAAAAAGATTTTTGTTTTTTTTTACTTTTAAACTGTAGCAAACTATTTGCTACAATGTAGCAAGCAGTTGCCACAGTTTAGACCACACACAGAGCATGACAGCACTCAGGTTTGACTGCAAATGCAATACCAGATTTTAAAAGCAGGTATTACATTAAAGAGCAAACTGGAGTGGCTTATTGTACCCTCCAACACTTTGTGCCTGTGGCTGTTGCCCCTCTCACCCCTCCCTAGCTATACTACTGATGTACTTACTTGCTAGTAAGTGGATTTTACCCAGACTGATAATTTCACTGGCCATTTTTTTCAGTTTCTGTTTTCACACTGAGAGAGTTGAAATAAAGCTTTTGATCAGTGTGTAGCTAATATCTTAGTATTTAAAGCAACTGTATGTAAAAGCTAAATGCATAAACATTTTGTGTAGCTTCCAGCCCTCATATTTTAGTTAAAAAACACATTTCTTTATAAACTGTAGTAAACTGCTTGCTACAAATGTAGCAAGTAGTTTCTACAGTTATACTCTGCCTGCATGGAGAGCTACCGTGCTCAGATTTTAGTTAAACATATATATTTTTTTAACTTTTAAACTTCAGCAAACTGTTTGCCACAATGTATCAAGTATTTGTCACAGTTTAGACAACACACCGAGTGCTACAACACTCAGGTTTGACTGCAAATGCAATACCAGATTTTAAAAGCAGGTATTACATTAAAGAGCTATTGGAATTGGCTGATTGCACCCCCAACACTTTGTTCCTGGGGCTGTTGCCCCTCTCACCCTGCTCTAGCTATACTACTGATATACTTACTTGCTAGTAAGTGAATTTTATCCAGTCTGATAACTACACTGGCCCTTTTTTCTCAGTTTGTATTTTCACACTGGGAGAGTTGAAATAAATGTCAGTATGTAGCTATTACCATAGTATTTAAGATAAATGTATGTAAAAGCTAAATGCATATCAGTTTTATGTAGCTTTCTTATCTGACCTGCAAAATTTCTTTCATTTTTTTAATTTATTTTCTTTTGACTGTTAACTATTTCTCTTTTTTTTTTTAAATTGTCAACTGTTTTTCTTTTTTCTATCTGATGATCTTGGTCATGGCTGAAAAGACTTCTGTGACTAGCTGACTTAGTTAGCAAATATAAAATAAACAAACAAATAAAATGCTATCCTTTTAAGATTATACTATGATACTTTATATAAATCTAACCTGGAATGGCGTTGTACTGGTTTACCAAATCAGACTTATCAAATGTGTATTTGTTGAAGACATTTAGCAGGGCAGAAACTATTCTCCCAAATATCTTTTTCTCCCGGTGTACTGTACCACCATCTCTCACTATTACTTTTACAACATACTCCAAGGTCAGTCTGGATGTAGTATACAGCTCAGCAAGCTCCTGTCTGGTGCTCTGCAGAGTTCTACAGCAGCAGAGAGACAAAAGAGAGACTTTGGAGTGATTAAGTACTATTTTTCTGCATTTTCTTGCTGCTTTTAGCTAATTCCATCTAAAACGCTGATTTTCTAGAGTTTCTGTGATTTAAAATCTTGATTCAGCTACATATTGTACTATCTGCACTTTAACAAAGTCATTTTTGTGTTTAAATTACCTGTTTAACTGTTGCAGTCTACACACTCAAATGTGATAGCCATTTCTGTGCATTTATAGTGTTTTTTTTATTGTATCTGCTTTATTTTCTGAAAAAAAACACTTGTTTTCCCGCCTTTCTAAGCTAGTATAGTCCAGTTTTCAGGTTAGTGCTGAATTCAGGACTGTGTAACAAGTTTCTGTGTTTGCCCATACCTTACTTGGATAGAAGGAAGTTTCTCTGTTCACTGTGAGAGAGGGAGCTTTGAGCAGCCTATCTGTCCCTAGAGGAGTGGTTTCAGCCCAGAAATTAGTAGTTTATTGGCCATTTTGGGCTAATTTCTATCTCTTTCATTTCCCTGTTATAAAACCCACATTTGCAAGGTTTTTGTGCTAGTATACAACTCAGCAAGCTTCTGCCTGGTGCCCTGCAGAGTTCTACAGCAGCAGAGAGACAAAAGAGAGACTTTGGCATGATTAAGTATAATTTTTCTGCATTTTCTTGCTACCTTTAGCTAATTCCACCTAAAATGCCGATTTTCTAGATTTTCTGTGATTTAAAAAGTTTGTTTCAGCTACATATTGTACTTATTTTACTGCCTGCACTTTAATAAAGTCGTTTTTGTATTTAAATTACATTTTTAACTGTTGTAGGCTACACACTCAAGTGTGATAGCCATTTCTGTGCATTTAAAGTGTTTTTTGATTGTATCTGCTTTATTGTCTGAAATAAAAACTAAAAAAAACCCCCAAAAAATATATATTTGTTTTCCCACCTTTCTAAGCTAGTATAGTCCAGTTTTCAGGTTAGTACTGAATTCAGGGCTGTGTTACAAGTTTCTGTTTTTGCCCATACCTTACTTGGATAGAAGGAAGTTTCTCTGTTCACTGTGAGAGAGGGAGCTTTGAGCAGCCTATCTGTCCCTGGAGGAGTGGTTTCAGCCCAGAAATTAGTAGGTTATTGGCCGTTTTGGGCTAATGTCTATCTCTTTCATTTCCCTGCTATAAAACCCGTATTTGCATGGTTTTGTGCGCCAGGCAGTGCTGGTTAGCTAAGGTATAACTATTACTGGCTTCACAAAGTCTACTCTTCAATTTTTCCCTTGGAACTAGACAAACTTACAACTTAAGCACTCAAACCATTCGCTTTTCATACTGGCACTTGCGCAAAACTCATAGCAAGCACTAATAAACCTTAGCACTAGACCCGCCTATACTGTAGAGAAGGATAAGGGTCTCTATTCGACCTTACCAGCCAATCAGTAGAACAGTTTACTGTACCTATCCAGGCATGTCCAAAGAGCAGTTTCAGGTGTACTCTCCGGTCCAACTGGTGAATCTGGGCATTTTGAGGCAACGTTACAATTGCCTCATGTACACAGACAACCCTCTCCTCCTTCCACCAAACATTAATACATGCGAGAGATGCAATTATACAGCCAAACTGGAGGCTAAGCTCTCTCAACCCAAGACTGGACCAGGCAGTCAAGAGGAGAAGGGAATTACTTGCATCACACCACCAGTCTCACATAGACCTATGAAACCAGCACTGGCAAAAACACACACATAAATACATGAAAACATACTCAGAGGCTCTAAATAAAAATCTGCAAAAGCAACAGAGACCTCCAAAGCAGACATCCAAGCAACCTCCATCCCCCCAACACAAACCATGAAACACATACTTCACAAAACCATTGTGCCACACAATCACAGCCCTTAAGGCAAAATAACATACCCAACACACTAGTAATAGGTTACTCTATAGTCAGGCACACTGATGTCCCACTCACTAGGCTGAACAAGGAGAAGGTTACTGTTAGCTGCCTGTCAGGTGCCAGGATCTGCCATATAACACAAGCATTCAGGTTACTCCAGAACAAGTACAAATATGACTCTGTCATTGTCCATGTTGGTGTGAATGACCTGAGCTGTACCTCCCTGGACTACATGAGGAGGAGGTCTTTGATCACGTAGCCCAAGCCAGTATGACCCTGACCCTGAGTAGCATCCTGCCCTTATCAAGAATGATACCACAGTATAGAGAAAAAAATCAATTTCAATAATTGGCTAAGCTTCTGGTATCATTCAAAGGGGATCCAGTGTCTGTCAGCCTGGATTGACATGCTCGACAAGTCACGCTGCTTCGCCTGCTTGACAAGCCATGCTGCTTCGCTAGAGACGACTTGTACCTGTCACCCTTAGGCTTTCGAATACTAGCCAAGGCTCTTGCCACCCCCATAGTGCCTTTTTTTAGGCAAGGCTCAAAAGACAAACCCACCACCATAAATAGCACAAGTAACAAAAAACTGAGGGTAATGCTACTCAATGCCAGAAGTCTAAACCTCAAAATGCACGCAATCGAGGTACTCCTCAGTATGGAGAAAATCGATATATGTGCCGTAACAGAAACCTGGTTTAAGGCTCCAGAGAGCACCCCAGCACTACCAGGCTACAACTCATACCATACATTTCGGCCACAAAACCTGGACCGAAATACAAAAGGCGGGGGAGTATCCATATTCATCAAGGATACCCACACCTCCAGGTTAGTGGCATAGCACGATGCTTCAGAGATCATCCACGTGCAACCAACAATGGGCAGAACTGCTTTCCAGGGGTGCAAAACCAGAGCCCGCCCATGCAGATCACCCACCATGTCCCAAGGACCCCACTCTGCATTCCACACACTCACATACACACAGCCATTCCAGCAGTGTCCCATTACTTGGTTATTTCTCACCATTTGCCACAGACACTGTTCAAATCTATCAGTATGCATACTGTCTTATGCTTTACTTCTACAATAATTACAGATATTTGGATTTAATTCACAACTTTTATTTCAAATTTTATAGCAGAAACACTGCAATGCACATTTCACATTTACTAAACAAAGCAACAGTCTTGCAATGAAAACAGACTTAGCATTAAAACTTCTCTGCTTTTGATACTCACATTGATGGAAACAGCATTGAAACCCACATTCAAAGAGAATGCATCTGGGCAGTGGCAGGTTAAGTTTACCTTTGGGCCGTTTTCAAAGCATATCAAATGCACACATTTTTAGGCCTATGCAAAAGTATGGTGATTCATGTTCCTGATGGGAGGTAGGAAATTCACCCCGAGGATCACTTCTGTGGCTATGCTTGACAGTGGCACAGGAAAATAATTTTCTTGGGTGGCGAAAGCCAGGGTACCTTTGGTTAGGCTTATATAGGCCCAATAGCCTAGTACCTACCTATGAAACTATAATTGAATTATATCCCTTGTACAGCACCTGCACCACCTATTAAAGTGTATTTTAAATTTACAGTTTTGAACATTTTCCAGTAAGCAGTGAAACAATTCAAAACATATGAACCAGTAATGACAAACTGCCTAGTTCAGAACATTTCAAACATAAAAGGCCACTCAAACTTCTATCATTATAATCCACCAATATTACTCCATATGCACAATCTCTGCAGTCTGCAGAAGTCATCTGAATTCCACATTACAAAGATCTGAAACTAATGAAGAGATTGTTGCTATAAAAAATACATTTCAGTGTTTCATCTACAAATGTAGTGCCCATTGCCCTAGAAGAATAAATTGCCTATGTTACATTAAAAGAAATGGTATGCTGGTATATTGCAACAGGGAATATGTAACAAGCTGAAAACTAGGTTCATAGTTACTAGGCACCAAAGGGACATACTCAGGACAGGACTGCAGCACCCCATCCCTTAAAATACACATTTACATGCTGTGGGAGTAGAAGCTACAGCCCTCTGTAGCAAGATGCAAGTATGCTACCTGCTGTGCTACTAACACTGCTTTAAAATTCTATACTACAATGATACCATTTGCTAAACAAAAGAGTTGCACATTTGTACAAACCTAGCATGATGAGCAGCAGTAAACTTATCTTCCTTGAAGCTCTCAATTCCTTGAAAATAAATTCCACCTGCTAACTCTAAGTAGGTCATTTCAGACACACACACACAGAATAGAAATATAAAGCAGAAATCTGGACACTGAAAATCTGTACATTTGACAGGTATGACACACAAATCTCCCTACCTACCTTGTAGTACCTCCTTAGAAAGTGGATAGAGCAAATCTTTTGGGTTTCTATCATCGTGATAGGAATGTACTGCATTCCTAAATCAAAGTATGATATGATATGAGTCTCCAGCTTTGATTTGTGTAGCTACACAGGTTTTCTCCAAAAACACTAAAATCCAGGCTGAACTTAACTTTGCTTAACCACATAGGTGGTAATCCATTAAGTATGGAAGAAGTAATTAGGGATTTGGGGACCCACATAGATAGTAATCTCTCCTTTGATAATCACGTTGCCAAAGTAGTTAGAAAGACCTTCTACATAGCCCACCTTATCACGAAAGGGTTCGCATCTAGATCAAGAGAGGTCATTGTGCCCCTCTACTCATCAGGCCCATAACTGAATGCAATGCCCGTTTGGGATGTACCTTACCTGACACCTGCAGCAACTGGAGAGACCCCAAAAGTACCTCACCAAGAGGATCATGGGCCACAAACAGATGTCCTATGCAGCTCAACTAAAGAAACTCCAGCTTTACTCAGTTGCTTACCGCCTACTCAGAGGCGATCTATGCCTGACGTACAAAGCCATGTCTAACTCAGAATTAATGGACATGCTCCACCTCAAAAAATCCAAATCCCTTAGAGCTACATCAGGGACTCAGTACAAAAATAAATAGGACATGCTGGAAGGGACAGATTCATATCCCAGAGGCTCCCCTCACTCTGGAATAGAATTCCAATTCATGTTAAACATAGCCCTGACCCTCTTCAAGCATGGATGCGAAATCGCAAAATTCACCCTGGGATCTCTTCTGTGTCCCTGCTTGAAAGAGGCACTGTAAACTAATCTTAAGGGCTACCTTCTGTGACCTACTATAATACAGAGGCACAGTAGGCTAATCTAATAGGGAGGCGAAAACCAAATACATTCTGGCTAGGCTAAATGCCCTAGGGCAGATAGCCTAGTATCTACCTATGAACCTATTCCAGATGGTTTTGAAAGAAATCATAGCTCAAAAGCTTTTGATTCACTCTAAATAAACGTAAGCAATGAATAATTAATGAAACTGCATGAAGTACCCATGGGCCTGGCAACATATTTTTCTTTCCCTAAATGACCCTGTACAACAATGTCTCAATTAGTTTAATGCCTTTTTCCATTGGGTCAGTTAAGGTAAAATAAAGTTATGTTAAGTCCACATATATCACTTGTTTAATTTGCAGTTGTCTTTGTACTGGCTGCTTCTGAAAAAATAAGTTTCTTTCAGAAATTAAAGAATTCTGTTAGTCAATAAAAGTATCATTATTGAAAATGCATAGCTTCCAAATGTCGCTGCTAATAGCAACCTTGAATTTTCTAACAGTGCACTAGCAAAGGATATAAGCAAAATTAAAATGTATGATTGATAGCAGGAAACCTTTCGTCAATATATCATTTAGTAAACAATCCATGACCTTTTCTGTAATTCCTAAAGTGATTTAAAACACAGAATAATCAAATTTTTAACGAATTAAGTCACATTAGTGTATATCTATAGCTACATCTGTCTATCTATATTATATAATACTATATGGAATGACAGCACTAACCAGATCAAAACTGTACATCAGAAACCTGAATCCACATACTACAAAATAACACATTTTTTATCACAGCCACTGCATGCTTCCTGCACATCACCTGCTAAATAAGTTGGGATGGATACTCCTTGCCAATAGAATAAAATCCAACTATCTCACTTTTACCTTCGAACTGCTATTCAACTGATGAAGCTTTTATGATTTACAACATAATTGATTGCTCTGGTGCCATGTTACTAAAAAAAGTATTCCAGAAGAAGCTTTCCTCCAAGGAAATCCTACAGTAATACCAGTATGAGATGCACAGAGTGAGTTACAGCAGGCTGATCTAGGCAGTAAAAGAATAAACAGGAAAAAAAACTCTGCACATCAACAGAGAAAAAAATCTATACAAAGCACACTACATTTTAATCATTTCTGTTTTCTATTGAAAGACACAGTTTGACGTGCTAGTGTTGTTTCAGAGCTCTGGTTTAGATGTCTTTATATAAAAAAATCTCATTTAAGTAGTTTCCTGTCCAAAAGTGACAATCACACATCTCTTCTATGCAAAAAAGAAGACAGACCTGTGCAGTTAATATTTCCGGGTAAAAGAGGGATCATTCATGTGCGATGTGGAAATCTAAAGTACTGGGATTTTTTTTTCTTTTTGTTTAATACCACACAATCTGTTGTTAGAAAAATAAAAGTGCTTGTGCTTATGAAATCTTGCTGTCTTTATCATTAATACAGCGTGGGCATTAAAAACTACACAGCAGCTGATCTTTCACAGCACCGATTTGATTAGGAGGGAAAATTACCTTAACTCCATAAGTTGGTTTTAAACATACTCATTCGTACCCAACACACACTTCCTTTATAATTATATTGGTGGTATTGGTATATCAATTTTATAGCAGCCGCTGCACCATTTTGGCACATAAACATGGATGTTTAATTTTGTAGGACTTCAAAATAAAAAAAATTAAACGCATTTTCTATCCACCGAAAGTCGTCTGATTAGCGCAACTGGTTCTGTCTATGATTAATAACTACTTTAGTCTCCTTTGGAATTTAAATGTGTGCAGAGCCTATACTGAGTCTGCAAACATCCTACAGCAGCCAGAAAAACACACGGAACACACGAGGAAAACAAGATGGCAGGCAGGCAGCAGGCAAGGCAGCTCATCACACTGTAATGGAGGGGCGGTTGGACGTGGTGCAGACACAGTAACTGGTGCACAATTTGACAGTTTGGTGTAGGGAGGGAAAGGGAATATACACATTTAACTGCAGTCAGAGCATCACACACACTTCCTGATCTCAACTCGAAGTTCGCCACTTTCGCATTTTGGCGCCAACCGACAGTCAGTATGAGACTGTACAAAAAAGGACTCAAGGAGTGGAGCAACCACCAACCTACCTTCTTCTTCTTGTACCAAGTTCAACACCACCACCAGTCCAGTCCAAAGTCCAGTCCTTCCACCATACGATGAATAGGCAGTCGTCAGCCAGGATACTCTTCTCCACCATCCACATGCAGTCTTCTACAATGATTGATGCAGTTAGAAAGTTTAAGGAGGAGTTTCAGGCTCGTCAGCGTCACGTCAATCATGTCATGTGACTGCCTGCCACACCACCTCCACTAACATCTCTTTTTTTAAAGTTCCGAATCCGATTCTGAACAAATTGAACAATGCAGGCCAGGCGCTTTACAGGGAAAATAAAGTAAGTGCAAATAACAGAAAAAAATTGCTTTTTGCAGATAGCTTTAAGAAAATCCAGGGGGGTGCAAGTGCACCCCCTTGCACCTGCCTGTGGGCACCCTTGCGTGCAACTAACAATGGGCAAAACTGCTATTCAAATTATAGCTTGCTACAGATCACCCACCATGTCCCAAGGACCCCCACTCTGCATTCCTGGAAACACTGGGAAACATAAAGGTCCTATCAAACACCCTAATATTGGGTGATTTCAATTACCCAAACATTAACTGGGAGAACTACTCAAGTACAAACTCCCTTGCCCAACATTTCCTAGAATTTATGAACTCAAACACCGTGGATCAACTGGTCAACACCCCTACCAGAGGTGACAACATATTGGACCTGGTCATCACTAATATGGGCGACCAGTGTTCCACATCAGAGGTCAACCCCATCGCTGGTTAGATCTGACCATAAACTAATCACTCTGGATATCCCCATTCTGCCACCACCCCCAGTCAAAGAAACTACTGTGAAAAACTTTTCAAAAGCAAACTTCACATTACTTAAGACCGAGGTGGAAAGTTTTGAAGCCCCCATGCTAAAGGATAACTCTGTCCAAGCTGCAAAATCCTTACTAATGCACTCTACAGGCACCTACAAGAATGCATGGATCGTGCTATCCCAAACAAAACCAAGACTCACTCCTCCAAGAAAAGGAAACCAGTCTATTGGACCCCTGCCATAAACAAGTTATACAATAAAAGGAGGAAACTAGTACAGAAAATAGTAAAATCCCAAGAAGGGAAGACATCCCTGATCAGTATCAGCAAGAAACTATGTTCCCTCATAAAACCATCCAAGGTTAGCTTCGAAAGAAAAATTGCCATGGACGCCAAAGATAACCACAAGGCATTCTTTAGCTATGTCAAGAATCTAAGTGGCAATTCTCAGATCTGCTCAGAGTTAGTGCAGAATGGCACAAAATAGACTGAACCGACTGATATAGCCAACATCCTGGCAGACAGGTTCAGTGCAAACATCACCCCCCCTCACCCCCAAAAGGGCCCATAACTATACCAGAAGAATGTAGTGCCCCTGAAATCACAGACACTCAGGTTAAAACAGCCCTCTCCAAAGCCAAAAATACAGCATCAATGGGACCGGACAGTGTCCCAGGCTGTGTCCTACATGAGCTCAAAGATGAACTAACCCCTCACCTAAACACACTGTTTAAACTCAGCCTCTCCACAGGCTACGTGCTACAGAGTGGTGCACAGCAATGATTATTCCACTCCACAAAGGTGGAGCCACAACGGACCCTGTGAACTATCGCCCTATAAACATGACTAGCTTGGTCTGCAAAGCTATGGAGCTCATCATCATGGGTCTGATTAACAGAGACATTAGAAACCTCCAAACACTGGACCCTACCCAGTTCAGCTTTGTTAAGGGCAGATGATGCCTCCTAAACCTGGTGGACTTCTTTGAGACAGTTACCAAGGCTATAGATGAGGGAAAGGTGGTCCACACAGCTTACCTAGACCTCGCAAAGGCCTTTGACACCATTCCCCACTCAGGTATTATAAACAAGCTCACCACCCTGAGCATAACCCCCTACATCATGAGATGGGTTGCCAACTGGCTCATGGACAGGACCCACATGGTAAGAGTTGTGGAAGCTAGGTTTGACTCTAAACAGGTTACAAGTGGCATTCCCCAGGGCTCAGTCCTAGGACACCTCCTCTTTGGCATATACTTCTCAGAGGTACAGGCAAGCACAGGAGGACTATGGCTGACCAAATTCACAGACGACTGCAAACTAGGGGCTATAAGTGACTCTCTGGTTGACACAGACATCCTCCAAAAGGGTCTCACTGAGTCAGATACCTGGTGTCAAAACAATGGCCTCAAGTTAAATGTCAAAAAGTGCATAGTCATCCCCTTTGGAAAAAACAAAGTACCCATAAACTACCACATAGGTGGTAGCCCCCTAAATATGGAAGACGTAATAAGGGATCTGGGGACCCAAGTAGATAGTAACCTCTCCTTTGATAATCACATTGCCAAAGTGGTTAGAAAATCCTTCTTTGTGGCCCACCTAATCACAAAAGGGTTTGCATCCAGATTGAAAGAGGTCATTGGGCCCCTCTATGCATCACTCTTCAGACCCATCATAGAGTACAATGCCCCATTTGGGATGTACCTTACAAGACACGTGCAACAATTGTAAAGACCACAGAAGTACCTCACCAAGAGGATCACTGGCCTCAAACAGATGGCCTCAAGCAGCACGACTGAAGAAACTCCAGCTGTACTCGGTTGCATACCGCCTACTCAGAGGTGATCTCTGCCTGACATACAAGGCCATGTCCTACCCAGAATTGATGGGCATACTCCACCTAAAGAAAAGCATATCCCCTTGAGCCACATGCTCCAGAGATCTAAATCTCACCACAACAATAAATAGGACGTGCTGAAGGGATAGATTCCTGTTCCAGAGACTTCCCATGCTCTGGAACAAGATTCCAATCTACGTTAGGCAGAGCTCCTAGCTAACCCTCTTCAAGAGAAACCCTGACGAGTGGTTGGGAAACAGAAAGTTTACCCCAGGGATCACTTCAATGGCTCTGCTGGACAGAGGCACAGGTAACTAATCTAAGGGGGTGGCGAAAGCCAACACATTTTGGCTAGGCTTATAAATGCCTTCGGGCAGATAGCCTAGTACCTACCTATGAACCTATGAACCTATGTTATAGTATTTTATGTGACTCACAGAAAAGTAAAAGTCATTCAGCTGAATATGTTTTTGGTCATTAGCTCCCAAAAATGCCACTTATCAGCTACAATGGCACCAAAAATAGAACCAAAATTACTTGTAATACTAAACCTAATGATCTTACCAGTAAGATGAGTGAAGCTTACATTAAGTACTTGTTCTGTAACAAATACATCAACTAATTTCTGATTCATATTCACATTAGCAAGCATTATCCAACAATTTTGTGCATGATATCAGCTAAATGCTAGTTCATATTCATATCAAGAAATATTAGCCAGGATTCATAAGACGTAGCCACATTGCAGTAAGTAAATGTGTGTGATGAGTGGCCATGCTCAGGGTGTGAGCAATTCAGAGACACATATGCTGCTAGCAGTAACTAAGGAGCAGCAAAGTTAGGTGGGGTATATGCCAATGGCCAGCTAAGTTATGAGTGGTCATCAAGTTTTTTGATGAGGAGCTTCATTTCAAAAAATGAATGTTACTGCGTGTTTCACCACAATGTGTTGTATTTTGTGAGTCAGCAGAGTGCTTTTTATTTTCTTCCCTTTTCTCCATTGGGCTGTGACTGTGGAATTAGTATATATAATTTGGGGGATGGAAACTCCACAGGGGGGTGGGTGCAGAGGGGCTTGCCCCTTGCAAAAATTATTTAGTTTTTTGTATTTTAAATCACTGTTTTAAAATGTGTTCATTCAATGAACAGTAAATTGAAAAAAAATGGTGCTTTGATCTTAGGTAAACCCTAAAAGCCATATATTCAAGCTAATAATGAATATTATTAAAATGAGTCACATAATGAAGGCAGCACCTTAAGATATTGAGCTGCGTGAACAGTTCCACAGAGGCATACACACTCAGGCATACATAGCACCAACCATCCATACTGCTACCTCTGAATATTGAATTTACAACTTAAGTGCCAATACTGTATGAATTTAGGGTCATTACATGTCCTATTTATGCAGAACATTCCCTATATAGTCAGTTGTGTTCTGAAAAAACAAGGACAATAGCAAATGACCTAACATATTAAGGGTAAAAATATTGCCTTTGAGTCATGTTGCAGTTACATTAAACTATTACCTTTGCAGCTGAAAAAACATTAACATCATGGAAAACAAGATTAGAAACAAGTGACATTCTACAGCACTGATCTTGTATGTAGGATAAAAGTTGATCTACAGTCCTTTTCACTGCTTTTAAGTATGGTTTGTCCTGTCAAATCTATGTCAAGTTGCAGCGAGAAATGGTAGGAAATTCATAGCCACACCTGTTTTTAGATGTGACAACTGCGTACAATGGCAGGCCGCTCATTTATGCAACTGGTGGTGGAACGGCCCAATACAAGTAATGTATGTCAGTGTCTGAATATACCAGTTTGAAGTGTGAAACATGGCAACTCAGTTTCTTTGTATATGGTGATCATGAACTATGTTCAGTATGTGTCCTACAGAATTACAGATATCCCCCTAGAACCATGAGCTGAACCGTGAATGTGCAGTCAGGAGCTCTGGAATGTACATGATCTGTGTACAGCTTAGCAAGAGTTCAGCCAGTATATACACTGCAAAAGCTGAATGATTCAGAAACATTTCTGAGTTGAGCCCTCATTTGCATAATCATCACAACCAGACACCTTAGCCTGTGATATGACTGTAAAGGAAAGCACTAAGCCCCATCACGCTATAGAAAAATGTGGAGTGGCAGTTTCATTACAGGGCTCAACATTTGCCTCAGACAGTAAACTATACATTGATAGCTGCTTTATTAATTGGCCACATATAAAGTTTTACTAATACTTTCAAGGGGTTATACACCAAATGTGAACTGAGAGAAGTACATGTAGTATAGATAACTGCTGGGCAGAAGGATTGTAAAGCCTTAGGGAAAATACACCCATGTGCACTTCGTCAGAACACTTGTGCAAGTGTTTAGGCCTGGGCTGTAATACCAGTATGTTGAACAAATCGGCTGTTATATACTGTATTAGTCTGCCACATTTGCCAAACTGTTTTTTGCAATGCTAGGCCATGTTGACATGATCTGGGAGAGTTGGAATAGTACAGCTATTGTATTTGCATTTGGCCATTACTGTTATGTGACTGACAGGAGATGCATAACCTGGTTAGAGATAATGGAATATCAGAGACACACATGCAGCGTGGTATATGTACCTGGAGAGAATATTGTCAGAAGGGTATTTGTGGGACACCACTAACCA
Organism: Protopterus annectens; assembly: GCF_019279795.1. NCBI lineage: Eukaryota > Metazoa > Chordata > Ceratodontiformes > Protopteridae > Protopterus > Protopterus annectens. The sequence continues at coordinate 505,799,942 of NC_056730.1, read as the reverse complement.
TGATATTCACGTCAGTGTTTTCCATACCTACAAGTCAATGTCTAAATGACAGGCTAATAACAAGCATTCTGAAGAGTCTGCTAACAAACTTTCAAGGAAGGCCAGGTTCTTAGCTGCTGAAAATGAGTTCTCATCCAGATCCTACCTATCCATGGCTGTCGGCACTTTGGCATGGAAGCAGATGCCTGGGTCTACCATGGCTTTTGCTGGAAAGTTCTGGTGTGTATAAACACTTTTGGTGGTTAGGACTGTCCATATGCAATTGTCTAGTGCAGGGTCAGTGACATTATTATCAACACCTCCAATATCAGTATCCCAGGCTGCTGCTGCTGTATAACCTGTCAATAGAAATGACAGGGTATGTGATAACTATGTCACCTAATGACAGCTGGAAGAAATAGTGGGAGATTTTATAGACAGGTAGTCAGATGCCCTCATTGACAAATTAGAGACTCTCCTATAGAGACTTATTGAGTTGTGCCCCTGCCCCGCACTGACTCAACTAGTATAGTCAGGGCCGAGTGATAAGGAAGCCCAGGGTAGTGACTGACCTCTCACTGGGTTGTGGTTGGTAGGGACTGCAACTGTGCAACCCACCTTATCCGCCATCCTGGTGTTCTCCTACCTTTTCTGCCTAAGTCTGCCTCTGTTTGTTGTTCAATCCTCCACATCACCATTGTCTTTCTTATGTGTGTCTGATGTCTCCTTCACCATTGTATTCCCTATCCCACATTGTGTCAATGCTTGTTTGTGTGATCCTTCTATCTATCCTAACATTTTTACCTTCTTCTTACATCTGTTGTTCCTTCCCAAATTTACCTTTTCTTCATATGCATAAAACGGGCACCTTACCCACAAAAACTATTTTCCCTCTTAACTCTCCTTCATTCTGCTCATTCCCTAATTATTAACCTTATGATCTAACCTCTGCTTGCCTCCCCTTTTTCATTTTCTTATATTCTCATTTCCAACCTTTGTTCTTTAACACCTTTATTAAAATATCATTTAATACACAAACATACAGTAATAGAAAAGAAAAACTTATATTGACATTTTTCCCATTTGCACACATATTATACATTACATGTTCTCTTTCTTTATAACAACTGTCTTTCGGTACATTACATAAATCACTCAGTTCCTGCCTTCCCTTAACCCTTACTCCTCCCCTTGAACATTATTCTGCATGCATTGTTCCCACAAATTCTCTTTATTTCTATGTAATTTGCTCTTTTCCATTTCTAAAGATCCCTCTTGCAGTTATTTTAGCTCTTTTACAATATTCACTACTTCAGATATAGTTGATTTAGATTTAGATTTCCATTTTCTACTAATTTCTTTTTTTTAGGCAGCCAGCACAATTAGACTTAACAGGGCCATATTATGTCTAGGCAATTCAGAGCCCATGTCATAGCTTAAAAGAATAATTTTATTAGTTACAACTATTTGCTTCCACAATAATTCTGACAGAGTACTCTGTAGGGATTTTTTAAATCTGCTGACTTGTTACACTCCCAAAAATATGTTTATAGCTACTTCTTTCTTCTCCATCATACCTCCAACATTTTCTATCTACCTGAGGAAAATTTCTTTGAAGTTTCCCTCTGGTATAACAATATCCATGCAAACATGTTCAAGCAAAAATCATAAACCTTCTGGATTTTGTTGCATACTTGGGAACCATACATGTGTCCTCCTATTGTTCCCTTGTAAAATACATTTCTAGTCTCTCTTCCAAATCTTTTCTAACCTGCTCTGTTTGATTCTTATAGCTGCAGTGGGTATAAAACATTTACACACCCCTGTTAAAATGCCAGGCTTTTGTGATATAAAAAAATGAGACCACGATAAATCATTTCAAAACTGTTCCCCCCTTTAATGTGACCTATAACCTGTACAATCCAATTGAAAAACAAACAATGCTGTAATTAAATCAAAAGGTGCTTCAATAAAGTACTAGTTTAAGGGTGTGCACACTTATGCAACCAGCTTATTGTACGTTTTTATTTTTTATATTTTCCCCCTAACAGATTTCTTTGTTTTTCAATTGAATTGTACAGGTTATAGGTCACATTAAAGGTGGGAAAAGTTTTGAAATGATTTATTGTGGTCACAATTTTAATATCAGAAAAACCTGACATTTTAACAGGAGTGTGTAAACTTTTTATATCGTCTGTATCATGCAATATATTACATACCCTACAGCAGCGTATACTCTAGATTTGACTAAAAACTCTACCAGAGCAAGTTTTTCACCTAGGACTCCATTATTCCTTTATCTTTGCCTACACTCTGATATCAATCCCTGATAGGGAAGGCAATCTCTAACCTGCAGTCCAAAGTTCTTTGTGACCTCATCCTATTCTATTACCTTTTCCTCTCTAGTAATTTTCTCCAAATAAAATGATTCCTTTGCTATTTTTCTCAGTTAAAGTCCAGCCTGCACTTGCCTGTTCCCTGTACCCCTACTTGCAGTTACCCCTACCAGCAAAATCTCCTTTCTCCATTCTTGTGTTAGCTTAGTTTTTAGAATACTTTCTGCAACTTTATGAATATTTGGTGGTTTTTATTCTCTTCAGTGATCTGCATCCAAAATCTCACTCTCTCCTTATTTCCTGAACCCCCCCGGCTTCATCCTCAACCAGTCCTACTTTGAATTACAACCTTCCACTTGTATTATGTATTTGAGTCTTAACAGTGTAGCTCTAAAACTTTTCTTCAAATCAGGTAATCTTAAGCCACCGTGTTCTATTGGGAAGATCAACTTATCCCACTTAACTATTGTCCTCTTTCCCTCACAGATAAATTCCTTCAACTCTTTATTAATTATTGTCCATACAATTTCCTCTGGTTGACAAAAATATTTATTTATTTATTTCCAGTTTGATGACCGGGAAGGTCCACTGGGCTCAAGGGGCCCATTTTCAGTGGAAGCACGGGGAGAAAAGCTTCAAAAACACAGTAACAATAAGCAATAAAGTATTATTACATATCCATAATACACAGTAACAAAAAGCAAAAAGTTGTATTACATAGTACAACGTATTAGGGTACAATCAGAAAAAGTGCAGCATGTATTGCATACACACATTTACACGTTATATTCATACATACATTTGTACTTGGATTGGGACAAATTGAAACAGATGATTAGTTGTACTGAGGAAGTAGATGATGAGAGTAAGGTTATAAAAATAACAATTGTTATTCATTTGACTGTAGTTATTCATTTGAACGTAGTTATAGACTGACATTTGTAAACAGAATTTTGCATAGAGGGGTGAATGTAGGTGGATAGTACATTATTTAAAAAGTATAGATTTGAGACAGACTTTAAAGAACTAGAGAATGTGGGGTGTATACATCACTATTCAGGATAAGAAGAGAATACATCATCATTCAGGATAAGAAGTGAGGATGATTTAATTAAATAGCATCAAGGTTTAAGAGTTGCCAATAGAGAGAATCATTCCCAGAAAGGGGAAAGAGGACAGTTAGTAAGCTATTTACAATATATACATTTAAGATATAGAATGTTAAGTTATGTTATATTCAGAGTGAAGCTATTATTTTAGGTAGTCAGTATGGGGTAGATTAACTTAGTAGTGGCATAGTGGGCTAGGTGGGTTGAGTGCAACTGCAATTCCAATTTTGGGTGAGGTGGGAATGGAGCTGTGTTTTGAAGTGTTCAAGGTTTTCTGAGGTTCTTAGAGTAGGTGGGAGAGAATTCCATTTTTTTTTTGCTAGGGAAAATGATAGGAGAAGTTGACCGACGGGACGGCTTGGTTTGTATACAGAAAGTAAATTTTGGTGGGCAGATTTTAGAGTTCTGTGAGGGGTGTATGATGGTAAGATGTTAGTTAGAATTTGGCAACTGGTGGGTTTAAAAATTAGTTTGTGGGCTGTAGTGAGTTGGAGATAGTTAAGGAAGTTGGGAAGTTCTAGCCAATGAAGCTGGTGGAGAGATAAACAGTGGTGGGATGTGTATTTGGATTTAGTGGCACATTTTAAGATTTTGTTGTAACAGATTTCTAGTTTGGAAGTGATAGAGGAGGATAGGTTAGTTAGAAGAGGAGCACCATACAAAAGTAATGGTAGTAAGTAGATAGTAGTGAGTGTTTGTCTTGTAGACGGAGAGAGAAAGTGGGAGTTTTTCTAACAACATACCAAGTTTCTGATGTGTTTTCTTAATATTCAGCTGAATATGAGTATTGAATTTTAGGTGTTCATCAATAGTAACCCCAAGAAGTTTAGCAGATGAAACAACTTCTATGGAGGAGTTGGCATGGCTGATTATTCTGAAAGAGTTTTTGTTGAGAGTGAGGGATTTAGAGGGAGAGAAAAGTAGTATCTTAGGTTTGTTGGCATTTAGGGAGAGGTGATTTGAAGCATCCAGTTCTCTGTAGTTGAGAAGGTGATTTGAGTTTTTGTTTGGAGCTCTGGTAGGTTAGAAGTGGAGCAGACTAGGGTTGAGTCGTCTGCGTTTTGTACTATCTTAGTGTTTGGGATGGCTGCATGGAAATCATTAATGAATATATTAAAGAGCATTGGAACAAGTATGGACCTTTGGAGAACCCCGGTTGGGGTGGGAAGGAAGGTTGAGTTGCCAGTTTGCCACTTCACAGCCTGAGATCTGTCAGCGAGATAGCTACTGAACCAGGTTGGGGTATTTTGAGAGAGATTAAGGATAGAGAGGTGTTTAAGGAGGTGGGAGTGGAAGACTGTGTCAAATGCTTTGGAGAGATCGAGAAGGACTGTAAATACAATTTCTCCAGAGTCACGGGCATGGTTTACTATGTTGAGGTAAGAGAGAAGAGCAGTTATAGTACTGTGGCCAGGGCGGAAACTGTGTTGTGTAGGGATGAACAGCTGATTATTGGTAAGGAAAGGCATGGGCTGGAGGTGGATGCATTTTTCAAGAATGTTTGAGATTGGGGAGAGAATGGCTATAGGTCAGAAGTATGAGATATTGTTATTTTTGCCTCCTTTGTGGAGGGGTAGGATAAAGGCAGAGTGCCATAGTTTGGGAACATAGGATTCCTGTATGGATCTATTAATGAGAATGCTGATAGGGATTGTGAGGGTGTATTGTCAGGGGCATTGGAGCATGGCTTGAGTTTGGAGAGAAGTTTTTTATGCAAGCGGTGGATATGGGCTTGAGTTGAAATGTAGGAGGATTGCTCAGGATAGAAGGTTTGGTAGAGGTTAGGGGGGAGGTTTTGAGGGTGGGGGAGGGGTTGTTATTTGGGAAGGTCTTGATGAGTTCTGCTATAGAGTTGGTAAAGAAGGAGTTGAATAGAGTGGCTATTTCTAGGTCAGTTTTGCTGGTAGCCGGGCAAGGGTTTTGTTTGGTCCATGGGTTTAGAAGAGAGTTGATGGAGTTCCAAAATTATTTAGGGTTTTTGGAATATTAGCCTGGAGTTTGTTATAGTAGGATTTTTTATCTTTTATAATCTGTCTGACCTATATAGGTTCATAGGTTCATAGGCAGGTACTAGGCTATCAGCCTAAGGCCCTACGTAAGCCTAGCCAACAAGGTTCCCTGGCTTACGCCATCCAAGAAAGTTATTTTCCTGTGCCACTGTTGAGCAGAGACACAGAAGTGATCCCCGGGGTGTATTTCCTATTTCCCATCCACTCATCAAGATTTTTCTTGAATAATGCTAATGAAGAACTTTGATTGACATAGATGGGTAGCCTGTTCCAGAGTATGGAAAGTCTCTGGGATAGGAATCTATCCCTCCAGCATGTCCTGTTTATTGTGGTGACAAGGTTTAGGTCCCTAGTGCATGTAGCTCAGAGGGATTGGGATTTCTTTAGGTGTGGCATGTCCAACAGCTCTGGGTTTGACATAGCTTTATATGTTAGGCAGAGATCACCTCGGAGTAGGCGATATACTACAGAGTAAAGCTGGAGTTTTTTGAGGCGGTCAGTGTAGGGCATTTGTTTGAGGCAAGTAATCCTCTTTGTGAGGTACTTCTGTGGCCTTTCTAGCTGCTGCAGATGTCTTGTGAGGTACATTCCAAAAGGGTCATTGTACTCTATAATGGGTCTAATGAGTGTCGAGTAGAGGGGAACAATGACCTCTTTTTTCCTGGAAGAGAACCCTTTTATGATGAGGTGTGCCATGTAGAAGGACTTCCTGACTACTGTGGCGATGTGACTATCAAACGAGAGACTACTGTCCTCCTGGGTCCCAAGGTCTCTTATCACACATTCAGTGTTAAGTAGATTGCTGCCTATATGGTAGTTCATGGGCACAGAGTTTTTACCAAAGGGGATGACACTACACTTTTTGGCATTGAGCTTGAGGCCATAGCCCTGTCACCAGGCATCTGTCTCAGCAGGACCCTTCTGTAGGATGTCCACATCATTTGGGGACTTGACTATGGCTCCTAGTTTGCAGTCATCTGTGAACTTCGTTAGCCAGAGGCCTTCTGTGTTAGCCTGTACTTCAGAGAAGTAGATACCAAACAGGAGAGGTCCCAGGACGGAACCTTGTGGTACTCCACTTGTCACTACTTTGAGGACAGATTTGGAGTCTGCAACTTTTACAGTGTGGGTTCTGTCAGTGAGTCAGTTGGCAATCCATCTTGTGACGTAGGGATTTATACCTAGTTTAGTGAGTTTAGCTATAATTCCAGAATGGGGGATGGTGTTGAAAGCCTTGGCGAGGTCAAGATAGACTGTGTGAACCACCTTACCCTCATCTACGGCTTTGGTGACTGCCTCAAAGAAGTTGATCAGGTTCAGGAGGCATGATCTGCCTTTCACAAATCCGAACTGGGTGGGATCCAGAGTTTGGAAGTTACCAATGTCTTTGTTTATGAGTTCCATGATGATACGTTCCATGGCCTTGCAGACCAGGCTTATCAGGCTAATAGGTCGATAGCTCCCAGGATCAGTGGTGGCTCCCCCTTTCTGGAGTGGGATAACTATTGCTGTGTGCCATTCAGTGGGCACAAAGCCTGATGCAAGGCTATTATTGAACATGGTGCTTAAGTGGGGAGCCAGTTCGTTCTGAAGATTGTGTAAAACGCAGCCTGGGATGTTGTCCAGTCCCATGGATGCTGTGTTTTTGGCTTTAGAGAGTGCAGCTTTTACCTGCGTAGTTGTGATTACAGGGACTTTGCATTCTTCCTGTATAGATATGGGCCCTTTAGGAGGTGAGAGGGGGATAAAGTTAGCACTGAACCTATCTGCCAGGATGTTGGCAATATCAGTTGGTTCTGTAATTTTCATGGCTTTGTGCTGTAACTCAGAGCAGATCTGGGTGCTGCCATCGAGATTCTTGACATAGCTATAGAATGCTTTGTGGTTGTCCTTAGAATCAGTGGCAATTTTGTTTTCATAGCTAGCTTTGGAGGATCTTATAAGGGATCTCAGCTTCTTACTGAGGCTGACCAGGGAGCTTCTCCACTCATGGGATTTTACTCTCTTTTGCAACAGTTTCTTCCTTCTGTTGTACAGTTTGTTTATGGCAGGGGACCACCAGATTGCCTTCCTTTTTTTGGAGGATAGTGTCTTGGTTTTGTTTGGGATAAACACAATCCATGCAGTCGTGTAAGTACTTATAGAGTGCATTTGTGTAGAATTCAGCAGTTGTAACTGTATTGTCCATGTGCATGAGTGTCATGAAGTTCACCACTTCTGTCTTAAGAAGCATGAAGTTGGCTTTGGAGAACTTTTTTACCAAAATTTCCTTAATGGGGGGTGGAGGCGGGATGTGGATATCAAGGGTGATTAGCTTATGGTCAGATCAGACCAACGAGGAGTTGACTTCAGGTGTGGAACACTGGTCACTCATGTTGGTAATGACTAGGTCTAGGATATTGTTTCCCCTGGTCGGGGTGTGGATAAGTTGATCCAGGGCATTGGAGTTTATGAATTCCAGAAAGCGTTGAGCTAAGGAGTTGGTACATGAGTAGTTTTCCCAGTTAATGGTGGGGTAGTTGAAGTCACCCTTTATTAGAGTGTTTGGTTGAACCCTAATATTTTCCAGTACATCAAGAAAAGAGGAGTGGGAATCCTGGGGCATGGTGGGGGATCTTTATCAAGCTACAATTTGGATTGCAGTTTTGCCCAGAGATAGTTGCACTTGGATAACCTCGGATGCATTATGCTGAGCAACTAGCCTGGAGGTGTGGATATCCTTAATGAATATGGGTACACCTCACCTTTGGTGTTTTGGTCCAGGTAACATGGCCGAAAAGTGTGGTATGAGTTATAGCCTGGTAGTGCAGGGGTGCTCTCTGGAGCCTTGAACCAGGTCTCAGTCACTGCACAGATATCGATGTTCTCTGTTTCAAGGAGTGCCTCAAGTGAGTACATTTTGAGATTTAGACTTCTAGCATTGAGTAGCATTACCCTCAGTTTTTGCTTGCCTGTTCCTGTTACAGTGGTGAATTTGTTATTTGAACCTTGCCTAAAAAAGGCACTATAGGGCAGCAAGAGCCTTAGCCAGTATCCAGAATCCCAGGGGCAAAAAGTGCAGGCCATCTGTGGCAAAGCATCATGGTCTGTCGACCATGTCATCCCAAGCAGACAGATACTGGATCCCCTTAGAATGACACCAGAAGCTTAGCCAATTGTTGAAGTCAATCATTTTGTCCTTGTACTGCAGTATCATTCGGGGAGATGGCAGAATGCTACTCAGGGCTAGGGTCATACCTGCCTGGGCTACAAGATTGGAGAGCTCTTCCATGTCTCTTTTCATGTAGTCCAAGGAGGTATGTCTCAGGTCATTCACACCAACATGGACAATGACAGAGTCATATTTGTACTTGTTGTGGAGTGACCTGAGTGCGTGGGTTATGTGGCAGATCCTGGCACCTGACAGCCAGCTGACAGTAACCTTCTCCTTGTTTAGCCTGGTGAGTGGGACATCAGTGTGCCTGACTATAGAGTCACCTATGATTAGTGTGTTGGGTACGTTGTTTTGCCTTATTGGCTGTGGTTGAGTGGCACACTGAGTTTGTGGGCTATGTGTCACTTGGGCTGTGTTGGGGGATGGAGGTTGCTTGCGTTTCTGCTTTGGAGGTCTCTGTTGCTTAGACAGATTATTACTGAGAGCCTCCACGAATGTTTTTGTGTTACTATGTGTGGATTTTGGTGGTGTAGATTTAGTGAGACTATGTGATGAGTGTGGTGTGGTGCAAATGTTTACCTTCTCCTCATGACTGTCAAGTTCAGTCTTGGTTGGAGAGAGCTTTACCTCCAGTTTGGCTAGATAAGTGCATTTCTCACAGGTTGTAGTGTTGGGTGGTAGGAGGAGAGGGTTGTCTGTGTACATGAAGCAATTTCTACATTGCCTCAAGATGCCTAGATTCATCAGATAGACAGGAGAGAACACTGGGAGCTGACCCTTGGACATGCCTGAATAAAAAAATATTTTCCTCTAGATAAGTGAGTAAAGTGAGTACAAGAGCTGTTTTTCTCTAAGCAAGTGAGAAAAGTAAGTACAAAGACTGTTTTCCTCTAGCTAATGAGGAAGATCGAGTGCTATAGTAATTAGTAGCTTATTTAGTGCTTACAAGTTCTGAACAAGTGCTGAGCATGAATAAGCAAATTTAAGTGCTAAAACTAAGAATCTGTATCTGCACTAGACGAGTTACAGGACAGAAACAAGTGCAAATGCAGGCTTTCAAATCAGAAAGTTGAGAGAGATGGAAGAGATTGCCCAAATGGCCAATAACTACAATTTCTGGGCCAGAACCACTCCTTATGTGGTAGACAAGTTACTTAGTGCTTACCACTCCCACTGATAAGCTAGAAGGCTTCCATCCAACACAGAAAAGCTCGGGGGGCTCAGAAGCTTACATACAGTCCTGGATACAGCAAATCTGTATCTGGTACACTAGTTACAGGAAAGGTAGGAAACAGGCTTACAGTTTTTTTTTTTTTTTACAGAAAAGTAGCAAAAACAGTAGTAAAAAAATTCACATGTAGTGCAAGCTAGCACATTTGAGTATGTAGCAATATTTGACTAAACACAGTTTAAAAAATGCAATTAAATTAAAAAGGATTAAAAGCAAGTGCAGAAAGAGTTTATTAGGGATAATGTGGTAAAGAGATGGGACTGGGGGAGTGTCCCAGATCAAATCTACAGTGACAAATTTACAATCTATATAAAACTAAAGGGACTAAAATAATTTTCACTGCTTGTATCTAACTATCCACTTCCATAAACAACAGCTTCCAATTTCTCATTTTTTATTATCTTTTGTTCACTCTCTTCCTACAAATCCTTATCTGCTGTAACAGAAGCCCTTTTAATCCATACTTCCAAATACTTCATCTTATCATGTCCCAGTAAAAATGAGCATTGCAGAACCAAGTCATGAGTGGTTACATAATTTACATCTATAGCCTTTGTTTTATCTTCATTATTTTATAGGGTCTATATTATAAAATCGAACGAGTAAAAATGTCTACGTACCTTTAATCGACCCGTATTTGTCGAAGCTGCACAACATCGAATGGCCAAAACACTGATCTTTCTAAGGGAAAGAAATCAGTAGCCCCACCAATAAAAGTTGGGGGCTTCACCCTCCACACCCCCGATGTGGGGTTGTCCCCCAACAAACCCCCTAATTAAATATACTAACTCCGAGATCACACTACAGTTGGGGAAAAGGAAGACTTAAAAGAACGGCCAACCAATTTCTTTCCCTTAGAAAGAAATTAATGATTTGGCCGTTTGATGATGTGCAGCTTCGACAAATACGGGTCGACTAAAGGTGAGTCAACATTCTGCTTCTTCAAGTAAATGGTATAGATCCATTTTATATCCTGAACAGACTTGAAACTGTCTCAAAAATGTTTCACAACACCAGGATGTCCTTTTCTGGACATATCACGTACAAAATAGTATAATTTGCAAATAAAGCCAGCTTTACTTAATTACCTTACCAACTATATCCTTGAACTTCTGAGTCCCTTGTTTTCCTTGCAAACAATAAGAAAGAGGAAAGAGGGCACTCCTGCCTGGTTCCTCTGTTCAAGTACAAAATATCAGAGAGCAGATCCCTTCCATTTTAATTCTTGCATCTGATCCTTCAGATATCCTCTTAATTAACCTTATAATTGTATCAGGGAATCCAAATACTTCCATTACTTCACTCATAAAATCCCAGTGAAATGCTTTCTCTGCATCAAGGCCCACCAGCAACAGTGATATTTTCTTACGTTCTGTTTCCACTGGATAACTATTGTTCTATTAATATTGTCAAATGTTCGCTTCCCCTCCACAAAACCATATTGATCCAGATCTATCAATTTTGGTAACATCGTTGTCATTATTTTAGTTAATACAGACATAAACACTTTATAAGCATGGCTTAAAAATGAAATGAATTTATATGAGGCTAGGTCTGATAGATCTTTACCCTCTTTGGTAATGCAACCATTATACCTTTCTTCAAAGATGCTAGTGTTTCCCCTCCTTTTATTTATTTAACATTTGTTTACCGGGAAAGTCAAACTTGGAACAAGCCAATTTTTAGCAGAGGCTCAGGGAGAAACACTCCAGATGCATGTCTTTGAAATGTGGGAAGAAACTGGAAACCCACACGAATGCATGGAGGACATGCAGACTCTGCACAGAAGCCACCCCAGCCAAGAATCGAACAGGAAAACCTCTTGCTGTGAGGCAACAATGTAAACCGCTGCACCATTGCACCATCCAATGCTAAATGCTATTAAACAAAACCTTCCAGACATTTGTCACTTTCTTCCCTCCCAACTTCCAAACATCCACAGAAATAACATCTATTCCTAAAGACTTCCCTGCAGCTTGATTATACATGACCTTTTTTTATCTAATTTCTTTCTATACTATTATTTTTTAAACTTTGTCTTTCTCTAATATTGAAATAATTAAGTCTTCCATAAATATTTCCATTTGTGCTCTTTGTTGGTTTCCACATTCCTTTATTTTATAAAAATTTTTATAAAATTCCCAAAATATCCCTAATACTGTTATAGGAGCTCTGGTTATTTAATTTGTTATAGGTTTCATAAGTTTGGTGAGAACCTATTCTACTTTCTGTTGCTTAGGTAGCTGGGCTAAAAATTTTTGACTCTGCAATTGCTATCAAAAATAGTCGATTATCAGCAATCAGTCTAAACTCATGCATATTATCCAAATACTCCTTATTTTCTCTTTAGCATTTTGCAGTTGTTCCTCTTCATTTTCTTTTCCCCGTATTCTGCTATACTTTGATGTTTGTCAGTCCTTCTAAATAATCCCTGCTACTTTTTAGCCATATCTCTTTCTATTTTATTTCTACCATATTGTTAAACTCCATTTTCATGTTGTACCACTCACTAGTATTCCTTCGGAAGAAATTTCTAACTTCCCCAATAATGTTTGAATAATTTCTACAACTCAGTCCTTCATTTTTTCTCTTTTATCAGGTAGATTGGAAAGCACCAGTGTCACATTTTTACTGAATTACCTTTCATGTTTATCTTAGCTTTTATTGCTGTATGATCTGAAATGGTTATTGGATGTGTATTGAAGCCTTTAATTAAATGGCACATTCCTGTGAAATATAATTTCAATTCAGTCTATCCCAGTTATTTACATTTGAGAATAATATGTGAATTCTGTCCAAGTTCCTACTATTGAATTCACATATTTCATTCCGAATATTTCTGTAAATTTCTTCAGAAATTTGTCCTCTTTTGTTATGGTTTCCCTTCTAGGTCCCCTGATACATCATCACTATTATAAATCAAGTTCCAGTCACCACCTATAAGTAATATTCCCTGTTGAAAGCTAATTATTTTCCTAACATTTTCTTGGGCTCCATAATAGCAATTTCTGATGGAATATAAATGCATGCTTGCATAATCTTCTTCCCTTCCCCATAGCCACTTACTACCACAAAGCTACCATTATTGTCCTTTCCCCCATCTTATATCACTATTGGAGGCCCTCTAGCGATCGAAATTATTAGTCCCAATTTCTTTGTCCCTGATATTCTGTTGAATATCCATCCTGAAATCCTTTCTTTTTTCAAATTCACATCTTCATTTTTTTTCAAATGTGTCTCCTGCAGTATTACTATTTATATTCTGCATTTCTTAATATAACTCCGTATGCTTTCCTTTTTGTCTATACCTGTAAGGCCATTTATATTCCAAGATACTATGGCTAGAGTAACCACTATGATAAAAAGTATTGTTCCCATTTATTATGCATGCCATTTTTTTTGAATGTGTATTTCTTCATTTGTCTTACATGTACGCACTAATGTTTGTTAGGCTGATCTTTTATACTTTTGTTTCTTCTCATTTCCATTTAATCTATGGCACATTTCTTAAGAATTTTTGTTTTAATGAAAACCGTAAAACAACAACAACAAAAAAAAACTAAATACATTTTAAGAACACCCCATCTTATTTTAACTTAGAAAAACACAAAACTATGTACAGCTTCAAAAATAAATTTAACTCTACTGATAGGAAAAATTGCCCCATGTCAACCACTCCACTTAGAGGCATAACCTAATCTAAATTTAAGGTTCCCCATGCTAAAACACATTACAGCCTACGTTTCTACTTACACCACTTACACCAATTGCTGTCTGCTCTTGTCTTAGCTATATTCCCTTTCCAGATGTCAGAACAGCTTTTATGCTTTCAGAAAACATTAACATTTTGCACTATGAAAAACAGCATGGGCAATCTTTAATAAAACTAAATTATGCGTTGTTCTACTAAATGTATTAAAAGTATTAAAGGAAAACAACGGGATATCAAATCAAATATCTCTACCTGATGTCTCTCTAAAATCCTGTTATGTGATACAGCCTCAAAAAAACATAACCGCAGCTTTAAAAAAAAATCCACTATTCTCTTTTACTGCTTAGGCTTCATACTTTTCCGTACTGTTTGACTTTCAGTTTTAAAACCAAGATGAAAACTGTCTAGTCGTCTCTTAAATAATGATGTCACATCTGCCATAGCTCTTGCTGAAGATCCTGGGAGGTTTCCTCCCCCAAAGTGACGTAAACACTGCCTTATTTGCATGCTGTACAGAATCCCTGTGATCCTCCCACATTGTGATGTCAATACTGCCTTTCCCAGCCCACTGTTAACCTAATAAATGGACTAGGTGCTGTGTGGAACTCCTTTTCTGTGTTAGCAAATCTGGTCGACTCTATTCATGTGAAGCACTTCTTCACCAGCGTTATTCTACTTCATAAGTAAGGTAAGTCTTATTACTTATTACTTCTTAATAGTGTATCCTAAATGTAATCTGTCCCTGTTTCTATGCCTCCCTAGCCCTTATATTGTGTCATCCCAAGTTTTTAATTGCACATTAGTGGAGTTAATCTTTTTCTGTTTGTAAGGGTGCCACGTGCTTCCTTCAGCTGCATTTTTAGCTTAGCCTACTTATTTTCGTTTTGATCCAGGGTTTATATTTCCCTGGTTATGTTTAATGCTGGCGTCTTTTGTATTCTTGAGTCAGCCTGTGTTTCTGTGCTTGCTGCCTTTGGGTTTCCTTCTGAAGTAAGTGTATTGCTGCTTGTAGTAATTGTATTACTGTCTAGTGTTTTTAGTTGCTTGCTGGTGTTTTTTAAAAACTATGCTGTATTTGTAGCTATATATGGTTTTCTTTAGTTGATGCCTTGTGCTTCACGATTGTGGTTGCTGGTGTGTTTTTAAAAACCTTGCTGTATTGTAGCTTTATTTGGTTTTCTTTAGTTTGTTGATGCCTGTGATTGCATGCTGCAGATGTTTTATAATGTTTTCAGCTGTTTGTTTCTGTTGTTGAGCTTGTGTTTCGGTCTTGTCATGTTTTTATTTTTTTAATATTAGTAATCCGTTTTATTGGTTATGCTGCTGGGCTTGCTCCGTTTTATTTGTTATGCTACTGTGCTTGCTCCGTTTTAGTGTGTGTGCCATCAAACCTGCTACCTGCTTGAAACTTTGCCACAGCTGAATAAAACCTTTTTTTTTCCCCGTTAGCTGGGTAATGAAATTATTTTAATGTGGACGCTGGAGCCATTAGGCATAAAACTTATTTATTGAGTAATTCTGCAGCCTGTAAACATACTTATGAATAGTCAGCAAGAGAGTGGTAGTAGTCCAGGGGTGGTTTCTGCAGCTATACTTGTTTCATTCAACTAAGCTAAGTGCATTTCTGGGTTCCCATGTAAGATTATTATAGTAGGTAAATATACAGTGATGTAGGCAATATAGAGGTTCAACATTTTGTCCATCATTATGTGTCCATAGTTTAGAAGTAGCCTCAGACACTTCACAATGCTCAGTTACACATAGAGCGCAGGTTCTTGTAAGATTAATGTCACGGTTGCTATCATATTCTTTGAGCCTGCGTGTTGTTTTGTTTTTAAATTAATGAAAAACGTAAGGGAAATAAGAGAGAAATAGAAGATAGATGGGAAAGGAAATGAGGAATTTTGCTGATTGTACAAGCACAGCAGCTTAGTCATTGTAAAGCTGCTAAGCAGCATGCCTTGAGTGAGAGTTGCTGCCAATTCCTATTGAAATAATGGAATCAGCATGGCATATTTTTTTTGACTTTGTTATAAAGTTTGGTAGACAAAATACTATTTATTTAGTCTGCAAAGTGATATTCTGCCTGTTAATATAACATTTTGTGAGTGAGTATAGCACACAAGCCACTGAGAAGCAAAGTCTGATAAAATTTCTAAGGCTGGTAAGCTTTTCTGATCTCAGTTTTCTGGTAGTGAAGTACATGCCTTGCAACCATTTTTTGTGGCCAGGGATAGCACTATCATGGTAGGGGCTCTGAGTGAGAAGAAATAAAATAGGAGGAGGAACTTGCTAAAAATACAGGTAACATATGTAGTGCCTTCAGCTGGAGGCCTTCTAATGTCCATAGGATACAGCAAGGGCAAGTGTTTGTGTGTGTGTGTGTGTGTGTGTGTGTGTGTGTGTGTGTGTGTGTGTGTGTGAATGCAAGCAAGCGCAAGTGTGTGTGTGTGTGTATGTGACCTAAAAGCAAGGGGCAAGTGTGTGTGTGACCGCAAGCAAGGGGCAATTGTGTGTGTGACACCGCAAGCAAGGGCAATTGTGTGTTTGACCGCAAGCAAGGGGCAAGTGTGTGTGTGAGACTGCAAGCAAGGGGGCAAGTGTGTGTGTGTGACTGCAAGCAAGGGGGCAAGTGTGTGTGTGTGTGTGACTGCAAGCAAGGGGGCAAGTGTGTGTGACTGCAAGCAAGGGGGCAAGAGAGTGTGAGTGCAAGCAAGGGGCAAGAGTGTGTGTGGGGACTGCAAGCAAGGGGCAAGGTGTGTGATTACAAGCAAGGGGCAGGAGTGCGTGTGTGTGACTGCAAGCAAGGGGGCAAGAGTGTGTGTGTGTGTGTGACTGCAAGCAAAGGGGTAAGAGTGTGTGTGTGTGTGTGTGTGTGTGACTGCAAGCAAGGGGCAAGTGTGTGTGACTGCAAGCAAGGCTTCTTATTTGTGGATTGTTAGTCTCAATTTTGTGGTTTTCAGTCAAACTCTTCGGAATAAAGTCACTAAATGAGACACTGAGTTTCTGCCTTCATAACCTTCAGAAAAATGCATGCTAAAGCAAGACCCGTTATTCGATCAGCTCTCTCAGTTTATACAAGATCAATTTTTTGTACTGTTTTGATGTCCCCCCACATATTTTGCCTTGTCCAGATTTCCTGCATTAACAGGTTGCTAGGTACATGCAAATAAATTGCTTTTTTAGAATTAGGCATATCCCAACCTCTCAACTGTCCCTGAACTTGGCTCAAAATGTTGCTCTTCCCCTAATAATCCCTCCCCAGAAATTGCTAATTTGGAAGAAAACATGGAGGGTTTACCATTAACTGTAATAATCCAGTTAGGGATAACTTTCATTTCATAAATGCATGTTTTTTTATTTTGTCAGATGCTCAAGTTAGTAGTACTAATATTAAAAGGAGCCCCTTCTTTGACAGGTTACCAGCTGTATTGTGTGGCTATTATCTTTTTGAATCAATTTTTTTTTTTTGGGACAATTGCTGCCAAATCATTAGAGACTGAAGAATGAAATCAATGACAGACATTTAAGTTTCAGATTTCATACCCTTTTGAAAATTCATACTAATGCAAGACCTACTATTTCATAATCTTTCCTAATTTTATAGGAGCAATAATCCTACTTCTATTTATTTATTTATTTTATTTATTTATATTTGTTGACCGGGAGTGTCAGACTGGACGTAGGTCTATTTTCAGCGTAGGCCCAGGGAGAAAAGCTCCACAGTAAAATAGACAGTAGATACATTGGATTATAATGATTAACAATTTAACATAGCACTTACTTACAACATATTTACAGATGAAGAACATAGTACATCAATAGACAAATAGAATCTTTATCTGTGAAGTACATAACAGACATTAACAAATGTTACAATGAGAAGTTCCTGCTGTATAATAAGTACTAGGCTTATGAGCATCTGAGCTTGCTATAATCAAGGTAGTTAGTGGAGTGGAAAGAAAGGTAGTGGTTGGATGGGGTGGATGATATTAGACTGGGAGTTGCAAGGGCATAGCCAGCATGTTTTTAGTTGCGCTTTTAATAAAGTTTTGAAGTGGGTGCATGATGGTACGGAGGTAATTGTGGGTGGGAGTGAGTTCCATAATTTGGTTATGGCACAAGAGAATAGTGCTTCACCAGCAGAGTTATTGGCTTTAGTGATCTGCAAGTGATTTTTGTTGCTGGATCTTAGTGGTCTGGTGGTGCGATTAGGGTTGGAGTCGATTCTGGAGGGATGGGACATTTAGTGGATGGTTTACTAGTTTGTGGGCGAGTGAGAGTTGATACCACTGAAGCAGGTGAGGGAGTTCAAGCCAGCCCAGTTCAGCAAGTGAGAGACAGTGGTGACTACGGTAGGATGCCCCTGTGGATTTTTGTTGTAGCAGGTCTCTAGCTTGTTTAGACCACATTGCCTTAGGTTGGTATATATTGGAGAGGCATAAAGTAGGGTGGAGATAAGGTGGGAATTTGCTATTGAAATCTTTGCTGCTTTGGTGAGAAATTGCTCTTTTCTGTATAATGCTCCTAGTTTTTTGTGGACTTTTTTATGGTCATGGATATGTGAATGTCAAATATTAGTTTATTTTCTGTTTCCACTCCTAGCAATTTGGTGTGTTCAGTTGGGTATATAGTGGTGTTGTCTTTTGCTGTGATGTTAAAGTGAGAGTTGTTTTGAGTATGTTTGGTGGGTTGGAAGATGAGTAGTTTAGTTCTGTTTGGGTTGAGTATTAATTGGGCATCGGATAACCATGTTTCAACAGAGGAAAAAGCTTCCTGTGTGACTTTTTGCAGTTTTGGAAGGGACTGGGCTAAGCAGATGATGGTTGAGTCATCTGCATATTGTATGAGTGTGCCATGTTTGGTGGCAGAGGCTAGATTATTGGTGTAAACAGAGAAGAGTAGGGGTCCAAGGATGGATCCTTGGGGAACCCCTATGGAGACAGGTAGTTGGGAGATGTCGTTCTGCCATACAACGGATTGTTGGCGGTCAGACAGGTAAATCTGAAACCAGTTGGTGACTGATTGTGAGAAGGATAGGTTATTGAGGACAGAGATAAGTTGTTTGTGTGGGACCATGTCAATTGCTTTAGATAGGTCTAGAAAAGTAACAGAGGAGAGATAGCCATTGTTTTTATGCTGAAGGATAGTGTTAGTAAAGGAGAGTAAGGCAGTGGTGGTGCTATGGTTTGGTCAGAAACCATGCTGAGTACTGGAAAGGAGGTTGTTAGTAAGGAGGTAGTCTGAGACCGGAGAGTGTGTCTCTCTAGTATTTTGGAGAGTGGAGAGAGAATAGCTATGGGGCAGTAATTGGTTGGGGTGGATGTCTCCACTTAGGGCTAGTTTTGATATGCATGAGATTATTAGTTTTCTCAGTTTTTGAATGTGTTTGTTTATAAGGGAAACTTTATGATTGTGCTCTGTGGGTACTAGGTATGGTGGGAGGGTTACTATGTTAAGTTGTAGGGCTGCTTTATGTTTGAGTAATATAGTTGGTAGAATATGTGGGGGGTTGCATAGGGATGGTTCTTGAGCTGGTGGGAGGGGAGCTGAGTGTGGGTGAGACATGAGTGGTGGTGTGAGTAGTAGTACAGTGGTAGTGGTTGAGTGGGGGAATGATGGAGCTTTAGTAGGATGTAAGTTATGCAAGGAGAGTGCATGCAGTGAGCATAGCTAAGGTATGCTGGTACATGTTAGTTGAGGAGGTGTGATAGTAGTAGGAAGATGGAGGAGGTAGTGTTGGGTTAGCGCTGTGGTTGGCTATTGGAAAGATGGGAGGGTTTTGAGTCCAATAAAGGTGGGACCACCTGGGGGGGAGGGAATAGGGGGAAGGGTGGGGAGCAAAGCGGTAGAGACCCTGTTAGTTGCTCGTATGAGGGGGCTGGAAACAATTACAAAGCAAAGGCAAGTATGTGTTAAGAAACAATCACAATTGACCAAGGACTGCTCTGAAACTAAGTCATTTCTTAATTTCGCAGGTGGAAAAACAGGATAACCTTGTATCAGTAGGCTACTGTGGTCATAGTTTAAATTTACAAACACACAGTATTGATGAGTTATGGCGGATACTATTTGCTAACAGAAGGGAATAAGAGAAAGTGGAATGTGTGTGTGTGTGTGGGGGGGGCTGCTTACAAGCCAAAGCAGAGTGCTCTCCAGGGGAAAATTAATATTGGCTCAAACAGGTAGACACATACTCTAAGTTAACTGTAGCTGTTTACAGACAGTTCAGACCTGGACTGCGCTTTTCCGTTTGTGCCTTTGTCCCACTTCTATGTATGGCTTTGTCCTAATTTCTTGCACTGAGGTTCATAGGTATTTCAGGATCAATTTATCCTTGCTTTTGAACCAGATTTCTCTGCTTGGTTAGTACACTGCTATAAAATGTAAAAATAAAATCTAAATCATTGTAGAAGTAAAGCAGTGTGTGTGTCTGCGTGTGTGTATGCACTACCATAATTTTTTTTAAATATTGACTCAAAAAAGCATGTGCGTGATGTCATGCAAGTCTAAAATATTTCAAGTTTATAGTGCATCATTTGTTAGCTATTTAAACAGGAAGGAAAAATAAGTGGCAGATTGCTTTGCAAAGCAGGGATTATTGCCAGTGCTATGTAGCTTGGTTTTAAATTTGACAGGAGTAGTGCAACAAAAAAAGTCTCCCACTGTAAGGAGGAAAAGGCTGACAAGCAAACAGTACATTACTCTGGTCACCTGCTGTGACGAGCTGTCAATCACATGCAGATAATGGGTCAAATTACCCTTGGCTCTTTGACAGCTAGGGAAGGTAGGTGTGAAGTGGGAGGGGAGATTCCTTGAAGATCTAGATTTCAGCCTTCACAAAAGAAAGTAATTTAGCATTTCTAAGATGAAAGAGATAGAAAATGCACCTTTCAGTTCTGTTCTGTAGCATTTGCACTGCTTGTGTTTTAAGTGGTCATTGAAAAAGGATAACATTTTAACCAAAAGTAGGGGATTTTAAGACTGCAGTGAATGCCTGTTAAGTCAATGAAGTGACAGCAGCTTAAGGCAAAAAATGGCAGATCTGATGCAATTTTTGGAGACAAATAATGCATTCTGGGATACTTAGAGGCAGAGTAAACAGTCTGAATTTTTTCAATATGCCAGACCCCATGTGGTCAGAGTCAGAAATTGCATCTAAAAATATCTAAAAAGCTCAAAATAGTCTCAGAGTGCTACTAAAATGTAGGAAACATCAAACCATGATGAAATTAATATGTTTTTTGAGTCTGAGGGCACGGTTGTCCTTTAAGGCTGCTACAGAGGCTACTATCTCTTATTCACTTCCAGTAATTTCAAACTTTATTTTTCACTGAGCTGATTGTCATTCTGCCTTTAAATATTATATTTATCTCAGCAAAGAATGCTAAGAACTCTGGCAATTTATTGATTGCAACTATAGTCAGCTTTTCTCCATGTAAAACTGGTCAGCAATGATAAAAACAGCTAACAACTTTCAGATGCTTGAAGGAATCATTGTAGATGTCACTCAGAACAGAATGTATCCAGTTCCCCTGGCTACCTGCCTTCAGCTGCAGACTTATTGACTTACACTGAGAATATTTACTAAAGAAAAAACACAAGCTGATATCTTTGTAGATGCAAACATATTAGAATTTTTCATAGCTTTTATCATTTTGTCTTATTTTTCAAGCCTGTTTGCTTACAAAAAAATATTCTTAGCTTAAGCCAAGGGCATTAATCGTGACACCCACCCATCAAAAACAAGGGAAATTATCAGCTTAGTTCTGCATATAATATAACAAGTACACTTTTATACCCCCCACACCCCAACAGTCTGGATCATATCATTATAGTAACTTAAACTGGTTTGTGTTCAGCCTTTCTTCTCCTTCTTATACTGTAAAATCTATATCCCCAGATTCAGCAAGCAGCCATGCAGGAATAAGTTATTCCTGCACAGCAGGGACCATTCCTGTTCAGCACTGCAGAGCGCCATGCATATGCATGAAGGCACGCTGCCGTGCTCTAAAATGGACATGGTTCCGTGTATGAACACAGGGTATGTGTCTGAGAGCAGAGCTCTCACAATACACATGCCCCCTGCACTCCAGAATTGCCTTTCAGTAATTTGAAATGAGCGAGAACACTCATAACACCTGCATCCTATCAGGATAAGAATTTCTGGTCAAAGCTATAAGGAACAATCATCCCTACCAAGGCAAAAGTTGATAGAATAACACATTTAGCATAAGCACATAGCGCACACCTCCCAACACATCAGAGTAAGGAATGTGGACAAAGCCAAAAGGGACAATAATCCCACAAAGCAGAAAGTTGATAGAATAACAGATTCAGCATTAGCAGGGATATTCTGAAGAGTACAAATAAAAAAACAAAACAAATATTTTTTTTAAACATGCAATAAAGTTTAAGCATAGCTGCACAGGTTTGCCCGTTGCTTAGCTATGCTTAGTCCAGCTTAAACAGCACAAGAAGTTAAGTAGCAAGAGACATCCAACATAAGCAACACTGCAATAGTGTAGTGGTTAGAGCGTACGCTTTATAAACAACCATTCCTGGTTTGATCCCTACTGCAAAAAAATTGCATTTTACATGTGAAAGCAGTAATTTTACACGTGAAAGCAGTACATCAACATTTTTTATAATTAGCTACTAAATAACATATATTTGTTAACCAGAGTACTGTAGTATGTCCAGATGTGAGGTGTCAGTTTAATAAAGTTGGGAAACCCCCATATAAACACTAGTGCCCCATACAGTATGGTCACACATGAATAAATGTAATGAAAGCACATTGGGGATTTCAGGGACAGTAAACAAATTTATAATATGTAATGAATGATGAATTAATCCCATAAAGCAGATAGTCTATAAAATAAAAAATAAGCAATGCTAAGCATTGCACAGCTCTGCTTACCAGGTGTAAGCATTGTGTAAATATGACTGCTAAGCAATGAGTAGCCCAGCTAAGTGGCTTTTCCCATTGGCAAGCAGTGCTGAATCTGCCCCTTTAAGCACTGCCAACCTTAGCAAAGCAGGTCTGCCTGTATCTTAGCTTAGCATATTCAAAACCATCAAATCACGGCAAAGGGTGGGAATTTGGCCATATTTAAACCCTGCAGGTGGGAATACAGCTCATAACTGGTTGCAGCTTCCCACTGTAGGTAGTATGGCAGGTGTTGGGGAGGGCATGTGCTTCTGGGTGCAGTGCTGGGGCATACAGGAGTCCTGATAAATAACCATGATTAGCAACTGCTGTAGGGTCAGTACCAGGGCTCCCAATATAAAGCGGAAGCCTGGGACCATCTCGCCTGTGATCTCACCAGTGCCACTGGTATCCCTCGGACTGGTGAGCAGGTCCGGCACCACTATGCCAACTTGAAGTGGAGGAAGTGGGAGCTCTTGGACGAGTGGGCCCAAGAAGCAAGGCAGAGGGATGATGTCTCAGCAGTGTGTAACTATTCATATCAATAACTGTTTACCAAAATCCAGCTTGTGTATGTGACGGATAGGTATGGCTAAATATTTCTCTATTCCCTTTACTGCTGCAGCTGAGCGGGCTGTGAATCAGGAAGCCCATGCCAGTAGGTTGCAAAAGCTGCGTAATGAGGCTGGTGAGTAACAATCTTGCTTGTAGTACTCATACAAAATAAATATAAAGTAGTAGAAAGTTAACTGGCAGTATAAAAACTGTTGTATGGGTTGTGCTGAATAAACCAGACAATATGGCAGTAATAGTCCCATATAGGTGATATTTCAATAAAACCCTAACTGCCTGGCAATAAAGTTCTAAATCCTGGACTGGTTGTGTTTACTCTGCTATTGTATGCCATTTAGTGTTGCAGTCTTTGAATAGTAGTGTTGTGTTAACCACTGTTACCCACACTGTACTACATAAAAATATGTCTAGGAATGTATTTATAAGACTGTTGTAAGTACAAGGTCTGATTATACAACAAAGTGAGACTTAGACATAAAACACTGAAGGAACAGACAGCAGTTTCTAAATAGCTCACTCTGATGAAACTCAAATTGTTGTATTTTTAGCACACACAGCCATGGTTTGAATGCATAATCATACCTCTCAACTGTATAGATTTTCACAGAATATCCAGATAATTGGCTCATAGTTTTGGCCTGTTCCTCTGTCTCCCTGGCAAATTACTGGGATGATCTCAGAACTGTAGTCACTAAATAATGACATACATTTGATTTTCGGACCTCAAATCCTTCAGAAAATGTATATTAAAACAAATCATGTTACTCTAGCAACTCTCCAAGTTTATAAGAGCAATATTTAAAATATGTCACTATTTGTGCCCCCATATTGTCAAGGTTTGTCCAGAGTGTGTGCATTAAGAGATTGAGAGGTATGTGCATAGTATTAACTAGGAATCTGGGAATATGTGTAGAAAATGTCAGGTAGTGTTAACAAACATTCCCCCCACAGGTCTTTCAGATAAGAAAACTGTAACTGCCTGGCAATAAAGTTTGAATTCCTGGACTGGTAGTGTTTACTCTAGTGTTGTATGGCCTGACATGTAGCATTCGCCAACATCTGATATCAGAATAGTACTGTTTTGTCAACCACTGTTTCTCACACTGTGCTACATGAAAATGTGTCTAGAAATGTCTGTATAAGACTTGTATTTACAAGGTCAGATTGTACAAACAAGAGAGACTTAGAAAGAAAACACTGAAAGAACAGAGATTGGTGTCTAAATAGCTCACTCTGATGAAACTCAAATTGTTTTATTTTTAGCATACACAGCCATGGTTCAAATCCTGGGAGTGGTAGTAAGCTGTATGCATAATCATAGCTCTCAGCTGTACAGATTTTCCTAGAATGTCCAGATATTTGGCTCATATTTTTGGCCTGTTCCTCTTTTTTCCTGGCAAATCAGTGGTATGATCTCAGGATTGTAGTCACCAAATAATGACATACATTTGAGTGTCAGACATCAAATCCTCCACAGGTCTACCAGGTAAGAGAAGTAGAATTTAGCTATAAGACAGTTGAAGTATACACTGTGTACAAACATACCACTGCCCAAACCAAGGCCATAGGGTATTGTAATAATACCTGTAGAGTAATGATTAGAGCAATGATCATTAAAGTTGTGAGTACTGCAAGGATATATAAGTTGTTAATTGACATCCCCCCCACTATGTCTGCAACAATAATCTCAACACACAAATCAATGGGTATGTTTACACCAAACCTACTATGGGACATATGTCCTATTGTTCAACAAATATTGAAATGTGTTTCTATTAATGTTGAAATACTATCATTACTAGTCTGTTGCTATCAATGTAACCTGCATGCTATTGTAATGGCCACTGTGGTTCCATATATGCATGTGTTCTGTTTGCTATGCAACTGTTCCAAATCTGGTAGTTTTGGTTAATGGGAATATCTATACATGCTTTTATAACTAATCCTGTATTGTGTTGACTGTTACTAACCCACATATGTTCTAAAAACTGCAACACCATAGCACATTTGGGAAGGCTGGGACCTCCTCGTTTGCTGGTCTTGCACCACCTTTGGGTGGAACCACCTCAGGGGATGGGGCTCACCCCCCCCAGGAGTGGGCACTGCCAGGATACTGTCACCTGAAGTCAGGTCCAGGGATTGGTGCGTGGTGAGCTCTGAAGGGAGTTTGGAGATCTGCTATGCCAGCTTGAGGGCCGCATAGCGCAATTAGAGGGTCAGCCTACCCCTCCTGCTCAGCCCCCAGCACACCCAACTTCAGGGCCATGAAGGTGCAGTGGTTACTGCCCATGGGTGGGGACCTCTGTCTCACTGTTTCAATTTGGGGGCTCATGAGCTTCCGATTTCCAAACACCCTTCCCTGTCCAAAGTGTTTTTCCCCCACATGTGTCATATACTGCCTCTGTATGCTGTCTTGTCTGTCCTCCTACCCAACCTACCTCCCCAAATACACCTAATATCCTTCCCCAACATCCCACTCTCACCTTAAAAAAAAAGGGCAATCTGCCCCCCCCCAAAAAAATTTGCCTCATGCATAGCTGTCCATTTTGCACATGTGTCCACTGGACACATGTAATTTGGTCTAATTGGCTTCACAACACATTATTGTTGTCCTCACTCCTCTCTCAGGGGTTTGAGTGTCCAAATATACCTCCAAATTTTCAAATTCAGTATATATGCACAGCTGTTGCTGTAGAAGAAGTGGACAGCTATGGACCTTCCCTACACCCATCCTGCACATCCCTAGCTACTTTCCCTCTTTGTGCCCCCTTTTTCATCACTTTCCCATCACCTCTTTTTTCTTTTCTTTTAAAGAAATTAGTGCAGGGGTAAGCGGGAGTAAGCACTTTTAAGCAGTAGTAAGTGGGATTAAGCCTGTTTGTGTGGTGCTAAGCAATGCCTACACACATTAAGCTCTTTTCGGGCTGTCTGTAAGCATATTTAACTGGAAGTTAGCATTGCTTACCGCCATGCAAACCTGTGCAAACTGGCTTACAACTGCTTAAAAGTGCATTAATCACTCTGTATCCAACAGCCCTTGTTCTGCCCAGCAACAAAAGAATCAGGCCTTGCAAGTCTTGAACCCAGGACCCTGCACACCATAGCCACAGCAAATTACCACTAAGCCATCTGAGCTGTAGATATGTGTTATGTTTTCTCAAACATATCATGCAGCACAGTCATTCGATAGTAGGGAAAATGTATTTATATATGTATATACATATATATATATATATATATATATATATATATATATATATGGATTCACTATGTATAATACTGATATCCCAAATTTCAGTATTTCAAAATTACACAGGAGAAGGCACCAAACAATGAAACCCTAAAATCTCGAAATTCAAAATCCCGACACTACACTACAGATACAGCGTACACAAACACATACATACCACTTCCCCCAAACTCAAATATAATATACTACACTACTGCACCCCCACAACCCCCACTTATATATACTAACTCCGAGATCGCACAGACACACACAAGCAACTCACTCCCACACATTATACACACCCTCGCACATACACATCACAGTCAAAACACACACTGACAGACACTAAAGCCCCTAACCCACAGACGTACATATACATACATACCCAAACTCACAGCTTACCATTCACACACCACAACACAAGAGGTGCTAATTCAAAATGTCCGTACTTCGGGATTTTGAATTTCTCATTTCTGGTTAACCAGTATTTCAAGACTTTGGTATTTTAATTTCGAAATACTGAAATTCAGGATTTCAGTATTTTGAAATTAAAAAGGGAATCCATATATATATATATATATATATATATATATATATATATATATATATATATATATATATCAGATCCACACTCTGAACCTTCACTGCAAAACATTTGACCAAAGGCACTGTAAATGGGGGTGAAGGGGCCCAAAATAGGGATCTTTTGTAATTATTGCAATTATCTCTTCCTCCACAGCTGAACTGTTCTGCCTTGCAACAAAATAACCAGTGTTTGCAAGTCTTGAACCCAGAACCCTGCACAACATAGCCACAACAAATTACCACTAAGCCATATCAGCTGTAAGATGCTGGGATGATTTCTCTAACATATCATGCACAACAGTCAGTCTACCATAGGGAATGTACAATGTGGAAGCACTAAATGTTCTAATGATACATACACACACACACACACACACATATATATATATATATATATATATATATATATATATATATACCATACATATTTAAATATATAAATACTTATAGATATATATGCATATATGTGTGTGTGTGTATATATATATATATATATATATAGATATATATATAGATATATGAAGAGAGTATATATAGAGGGAGCACAGCATATCAAACAGCCATTATTCCTACAGTTGCCACCTTTTCAAATGGCCAGTGTCTGCTTTTTTCCTACAAATGAGAATTATTGCATGAAACATAAACCAACACACAATGCAAAGGACATGACACCACACACAGTTTGCATACATATAAATATTTATTTGTGCACTATTTCAGTTGTTTATGCAATTTCTTATAGCATTCACGTGTTTGAAATACATAATAACTGATTAATGCAACTCCCAAAGAAAACATATGATACAGTAATCTACAAAGCATAACATACTTTGCTGTCTAGGCTAAAGCCTTCAATGAGTACAACAGTAAAAAACACACTTGCCTTGAAGATAAGAATCAATCAACACTTAATTGCAAATGTAGTTCAACAGCCTCCAATTACACTCTGTACTCAACCCCCTAGGGGGAAAAGTATCAGATGTTACAATATAAATGTATCTGTTACATAACAATGCTTAACATAGAATGTCACTATCACACTGACAAACAGATCTGTGTGCAGGACAGTAAGCTGTAGCCCACTACTGTTCCCATGGTGAAATGTATGAAACTGTACAGCCATATTCCTTAATGTTTCTTATTACTGATATTCCTCACATGTTGTAACAGCCTAGGTTAAAACATTTAATATCTCCCTCCCATAAAATGTCTTACAAGGGCATATAACAGTGTTCTCCATACACCTGACCTCCAGACTGTACAGAGTCACACATGTTTTGTCCATCTGTACCCCTCATATATATGGACCCTACCCCACAACTTGTGTGGGAGTTCACAACATCATTGGAATGATAGCAGGAATGTCAGCACTAAACAATGATAGACCATACCTATCAACCTCTTACTGCATGACATCTAGACAAAGCCTGGTATACAGGTGGAGGACAGAGGCTGAAACACAGGGCCATATTTGAAATATTGCTATTATACACTGTGAAAGTTGCTGATGTTACAGGATTTGTTGCAACATACCCTTTTTAAGGAATATGAAGTCAGAAACACAAATTGATGTTGCCATGTACTGATAGCAATCAACGGAGTGAATGCCACTGTTATGTCAGGGACAAGACCTGTGTGGGGAACAGACAAAACATAACAGCCAATCCTCTGGACATCATGTGGATAGGCCCACAGTTGACAGCTATGCAGACAAACTGCATTCCATGCAAAACTAGCATGTACACATAAACCCTGTAAAACTAGCAGTATTCAATGCATATAACAGCAGTACTCACACACTGTCCCTATGTCTGGAACCTTATACACACATGTAGTTGGCCTGTGTCCACAAGTCCTGTTGTAAGAGGTATTGCTATCTGCTGTCTGTAACACTGCTACCCACACAGAGGAAGGATGTCTTCCATACAGGAAAGGTAAAGGGAGATTGCCCACATGATGTAGTTATTTATAGTAGTGGGTTGCTCTGACATTGGAAGACCTACACAGCTGCCTGCATGCAATTAGCAAGTGGGGAACAGGAATTGGTTTCGAGGCCATCACCTGAACATGAGCATCACCTATAAATGTCATGCTTTAACATACTCAAACAAGCTCAATCCCAGTAGTGGAGAGAGAGAGAGAGAGAGTGACACACACACACACACACACACACACACACACACACACACACACACACACACACACACACACACCAAAAAAAAAACATAAACAAAACCTTGAAATAAGAAACAGGAAGACATCCTGTACACAGAAGGAACCTGAAGAAAAAACAGGTATATGAAACACATAAGCATGTAATTGAATGTAGTACTTAGTCTGTAATGATGGGATAAATGATTATGAAAGATGTATATGTGCCATCAGTACTTGCTGTAATGTCCTGCTGAACAAATGTTATGGGCGTAACATCTGTCTCTCTCTGCAGTGGGCCATACCTGTCAACTGTGCAGATCTGCACAGAATGTCAAGACTTAGCCATCATAATGTTTGTTCTGTTCCTCCAAACATCTATATTAGTCTGGCAAATAGCTGAAGGTGGAAGTAATGAAGTCATGACAGGCACATAAGTTTCAGACCCCACCACCTTCAGAACAGTCATGGTAATGCAAAATGTATCATGCACAAACTTCATTGGTTTGTAATAGGCATATCTATGATCTGTCCCCATATAGCCCCCCCAATGTTAGGCTTTGTCCACATGTGATGCTCTAAGAGGTGGATAGGTTGGGTCACAGCTGAGGAGCCTGACACAACCTGGGAAAGGACAGCTCACATATGGCAACCACTAGAGTGTCTGTCAAACAGTTGTGTCTCTGCCACTGCTAGGCCAGTTCATGGGATGTTGCCCATATCCATATGTTACCTGTGAATATGAGTATTATACATGTTTGTATTGTAAATCTAGGATACCTATATAGGGCATGAACATAGTAAAGCACTGTTGCAGATGTGTGTGTTAAACTGCATGTGATATAGTGAATTAATAACATTCAACTGTACAGTGTTCTTCTGGACAAAGTTCACAGTTGTGACAGATATCTGTAGTCACTTACACATATACTTGTATTATGGCAGCTGTATTGATACATTATCAAAAGTGACTTCCCTGTTTTGTCTCCCAGTGAGGTGGACCAATGACCAGAAGTCCTGGTATAACAGGTTGAGACATATGATTGAGCTGCAAGACTTCTTACTGCACTGAATATTACTTCCCATATGCTGGAGGGACAGGTTCATAACCCAGAGACTGCCCATGCTATGGAATAGACTTCCCATACATGTCAAACAGAACACCTCACTGGCCCCCTTCAAGAGAAATCTTGATGAGTGGATGGGAAATAGGAAATTCACCACAGGGATTACTCCAGTGGCTTACTCAACAGAGACACTGGGAACTAAGGTCAGGTGGCACAATGCCAGGGTAATCTTATGGGCTAGGCTTGTAAAGGCTTCAGGGCCATTAGCCTAGTACACACCTATGAACCTATATGTTTCCACAGGACAGGTTGTTATGTTCCCTATTGAACTGAGCAGGCTATAGACACATCACAGGTGGGGATTGTGTTGACATGTGCTTTTGTAGGGTCATGTTCCAATTGTACAAGTACCATGCATTGTAACAGGGGTGTGTACACTTCATATCCACTGTAGCTATATGAAATCAGCAGTACCTTACCTGTGCAATCATCCTCCACCAACGATAGAGTAATCCCCCTTGGTGGACACCACCAAGACACAAAGCACATAATAGGTTGGTATAGTGGCTGTACAGGGACACATAGGTGCAGACCACAACTTGGAAGCAAGTGCACCTCTATCTGAGCAAGCATGTAGGTTCACAGCTGACCTTCTGTAAGGCTGGCTATGACTAGAAATCAGACATATGCAAACCACCAAGGCCAATTGCAACCATGTCTAAACATATGTATGCAGTCTCAGAGCCAGTAACACAAGTCAACCTGTACTGGTGGTAAAGCACACCTCATACACACATGCCATGGATACAGACAACCTGCATCAGACAGGATAGGTGGGAACAGTGGCACCCTGTCCACAACAGTAGTACAGGGGGATATGCACATCAGTGGTGAGCATGGACATAATGCCAACTGATGGCAACAACAGCAAGTCTCCATGGGGCATGAGAACATCACAGTTTGCCCCCTACATGAACACAGGCATATGCTCACAGTCCCATCATACACTACAGTCAAACACACACATGCCACCATCCACACACCATCCACATGGAAGATGGCCACTGTCATCCCTCTACACAGAAATGAATGGTGTGTAGTGGATTATGCCATTAAGTGTCCAACATTGGTGGAACTGGACAGGTCAGGGCCAGGAGTGTAATGGAAGATGTACAAGCCATGATAGCTTACAGTGTTATGGTATAGTCCAAACTATTTGCAAGTAATACCCATTGTTCATGTGCATGTGGACAACTGTATGAGGTCCTCTGACCTTTTTTCCTGTTTATGTCTTTCAGGTACAATGTCCCGGGAACATCTGCCCGCATACACACCCGTGGAAAATGATGCAATAATCTAGTACCTCATAGTCCATCATCCCGTCCTCTTCGGGTGCAGGGCCCAGGATCTGCAAGAGAGGACCACCCTGTGGAATGAGCTCATCCACAGGGTAAACGATATTGGCACACACAACCGCAATTATGAGCAGGTGTGGCATTGCTGCACAGATCTGATCTGCCATGCCCGTCAGTGTGCTGCTGCAGTTAGGAGGGACCATCTAGCCACAGGTGGGGGTGATGCCATCCAGCCCCCACTGACACATGCTGAGGAGCTCCTCACCAGCCTTGGGGTAACCATCCACCAGCCAAGCCAGAAAGCTGAAGACAGCATTGTGGAGGTGGGTGCCACTCACACAATGGATGAGGAGCATGCTGGTAAGGCCCAGGGCACATTAATAGACCACTGTTGCTTATCTATTTTCATCTGTAAAGTATCTACATGCATATGTCAGATAAGATAGTCTGTTGCTGCAGTGCAGTAATGAACAGATGTGCATAATCTCTAGTATTGTGGGTTTGTACTGTTGATGTGCTGAAATGCTGCTCCCACCCTGTACCAATGCCACAGGTGTGGCTACTGACATTACATCTCTCACACAGCTATTTAGGTCCCTCTGGTATACAACTGGGGCAGCAGCCTGTAGCTGGTGAGTATGGAGTTGTTTTGTTCAGGTTTGCCAATACACCAGCCATGTTATGGCCATGCTATTTGCCATGCACACATTTAACACACCTACCCATAATGCATGCTGTACATGTTCACTTATTGTTGCTGTTAACTGCACTGCATCACAGTGGTCACCATGGTGGCATATCTGAAGTGCATGTAAGAGTCCTGCAGCATACCTAACAACCTGTCAGTGCAAGATGTGTGGACAGAGATGAACATAATGGTGGGACAAATGGCCTACAGTAGGGACATGTCTGAAACATTACCCTTATACAGTGGCTACAACAGTGTATACACCACTATTACAATGGCAGCTGCTCCTGATATAAACAATTGCAAATCACAATACCACATTCCACACCTTTTACAACCTGTAATGTGATCCTAACATGAGCAATTAATGTGTAATATGGAATCCTGTGTTAGGACAACAAATATGGGGAATATGTACCTTAACAAACACTGGAAGCATATGTATGCACACACTCCAAATAACATACTGTGGAAGCAGCTTGTGAGGTACTGACAGCATTCACTCTTCTTGAGTACACATCTTCCATCAAGTACAGGGCCTCAATGTCACACCAAGTAATGGTCTGCTGTCCAAGAAGTATGTCCATGACATTTTCCCACTCACCTGCAACAGAGGCAGCCGTGGCTTGCACACATCTTACAAACCATGAAAGGTCACCTTACCTCACCATTGCATATACCATGGCAAACAGTGTAGGCAGTCATGTATGCATGTATGAAGTATGGGACAACATTAATGTAGAAAATAAACAGATGCCCATCCAAAACAGATGACAACACATGTTGCAAACTGGTCATGGAAGCTGCCCAGAAACATGCAGCAACACCGAGGGACTTGCAGGAATGTCTAGCAAGTACTGCCTGTGCCGTACCTGTGTCAACAATCAGCTGGAATCTGCATAAGTGTGGCCTATGGGTTAGGGTAATCAGGTGGAAGAGTTGTTCCACAGGAAACACCATCCAGGGTTCTGTACAGGTAGCATATGCATAACATCAAGTCTCCCAAAGGCATGTGTTGCAATGTGTAATGGTGTCATGAGACCAAGGCTGAAACCTACAGACAGTATTCATAAAGATACATGTGGAGCACAAACAACACCTCACTCCAGCTCAGGGGCACCATCCCCATTTTTACCTTGCTGGTGCCAGTGTACACCTTTAGGTTTGCTGTTCATTAGCAGGAACTAGGCTGGTAGACATGGTGTTCGGAATTTGGAACACTGCAAAATAACACTCATGTTTGGCCTATAGTTGTCAAGCATCTGCAATATGGCTGAGGATGGGGAGAGGTGTCATCCTGAAACACAACAGTGAACTGAAGCATACATCCAAAGCTTGCTAAGAATGGCTATATCTGAACACAGTCAAGGTCATGAATTGTGCCAGACATAACCCTGACTCCACAGCAATAGTGAAGCCACTGTGTGACCTCCAAGGGCTGTACACATGAGCTGACCTTGCAATCTGGCAGAGTTGGGGGACATTTTTAGGGCAGAGTGACCAAATAATGAAGATGGGCCATGCTAGTATACCCCATCCAGGAATAGTGATTGTTGTAGTTCACTTAACAGGTGCTGCAACATACCATTGTGTTAAGGGTGTGCACACTTATGCAACCCACATATTGTATGCATCTCATTCAGCATATGCACGACTAACACATTTGTTTGATACTGCACTGGATTGCACATGTCATATGTCACATATCAGGTGTGTGTAATGTTAACATATGCAGTATTGTGGCCCCATTGCATATCATGGAAGGGGCTAGCATGTCAACAAAAGTGTGTACACTCCTCATATCCACATTAAGCTTTGAAGGTTGTCAGTGTAATCTGATTTTATTGCTCATACATGCACTGCTGATGATGAGATCTGCAAGTCAGAGGTCAGGCATTAACTATTGACATCAGTCCTCATATCATCCCAGGTATGTGGCAGACAAACACAAAGGGGCTGTGAGCAACAGAGCAAACATAACTGCCACACATATACACATTCAGCAATGGTGTGTACAGTCGTGAGGTATGGTGCACAGTACATGCCAGTATGCTGTACAGGTGCACAGCAATACTGTGTACATGGGTGCAGTGTGTTCCAGGGGAAGGGGCATCAACTACTAACACAACTCATGCATCACAGAGATGTATAATGTTGGTAACAAGGATTGTGTATGACTGCAGTGCATGCGGTTGAGTTCCATATGTCATGCATGTTGACTGTTGGGTAATGAGAGGTCTGTGTAATATCTCTGTGCCACCTCACCTGTAAGTGTGTGTGTGTGTGTGTGTGTGTGTGTGTGTGTGTGTGTGTGTGTGTGTGTGTGTGTGTCTGAGTATGTGTAGAGGTAAACCATAATGTACAGGTCTTAAATTACATTTTTTTGCCCTTCACAGGTGGCGAGGTGGGTCAGGGTCCCTCCTGCAGGCAAACTGATGTTAGTGCCTATACAAACTCTAACAATGATAATAGGCATGGTCAGGCACAGGCAGGGTTGTCAGGGCCTGAAGCTGTGCCATTGGTTGATATCCCATGTTTATCCACCCCATCCCTGCTCACAGTCACAGTGCCCATACATACCCCATCACCAGTGGCCATAGATGAGGGACAGTTGGCGGGTGGTGGTTTCATGGGACAGGACAGCGTGGGGACTATGGCAAGTGTGTCTGTACACAGCAGTCATAGCTGGATAACCACTGAGCTACCACACAGGCAGATGTACAGGGTTGCTCGAAGGAGGGCTGCTGGCCATCATGCCCCTGGCAGAAGTGCCACAGCAGGTATCACCAGACACATATTTTGGGCCATCATGGAGGCACAGGCATGTATGGAATGTTAAACCAGACAGAGCCTGAGGCTCCAGAGGGCTACTCATTCTGCTGTACTTGACAATATCTGTGGGTAAGATGGTGGGAACCCTCAACCGTGTGGTGTCTGTGGTAGAGCATGTGATGGGAGTAGGGCAGCAGCCACATGGATGTAGGTCAGCAACACCAACAGGTGGAGGTCCATGTGGACATGCAACAACTCACGGCCATGCCTGTAGTGGCAGTACCAGCACCATCACTGCAGGAGTGGTGCTGTCCATACCACAACACAGCAGGCTACATGCACGTGGTCCTGGCTCGTCCCAAAAGGGATGCAGATCCAGTGGACAATTGTCATCATTAGGGGAGAGTACCATATCTAGGCTTCTGCCTGGTAGTGCCCGTGAAGCCACTGGCAGGCACAGTTCCCATGTCCATGGCCGGAGACAGTGAACTGTGCATCCTGTCATGTACAATCTGCAGCTGTCCAACAAACCCCTGTATAGGGCAGCCACAAGGCAGACATGTGTGCATACATACACACACACGTCACCAACACAGCTAGGGCACCTCCATACCTACACACACCACATCTGCACAGCCCATTTAGTAAAGAACCCCCTAACCCACACACATGATGTCAACCAAATGGCTCAGCCTAGGCCTCTGGCAAACCCACAACACACCCCTGTGCATATGATGATACCTGTGCCACATCCCT
The DNA here is from genome assembly GCF_019279795.1 of Protopterus annectens. Taxonomy (NCBI): domain Eukaryota; kingdom Metazoa; phylum Chordata; order Ceratodontiformes; family Protopteridae; genus Protopterus; species Protopterus annectens. Next base: position 505,764,304 of record NC_056730.1, on the reverse strand, counting down.
GTCATCCATACCATCAATGCAGGGACATGCTGACATGGTTCTGATGCACAGGGTAAATGTCCTAAGGTTTAACAATGTAACACTGTTTAACATGTTTTCAGATGGAATGATTAATGCTTACATGTCAGGGTGTGTAGCTGTCCAGCCAGGATGCATTATAGCTGTTATTGACACTGACTGATTGTGGTCTCCATAATGTATTATAGGTTCATAGGTTCATAGGTTCATACTAGGCTATCTGCCCGAGGGCATTTACAAGCCTAGCCCATAGTTTTGTGGCTTACGCCACCCCTTTAGTATGGGAACTATACCCATTATTTTGCTGTGCCTCTGTCGAGCAGTGACACTGAGGTAATCCCTGGGGTATATCTGCGATCTCCCATCCATTGGTCAAGATTTCTCTTGAACAAGGCCAGCGAGGTGCTCTGCCTCACATATACCGGGATTTTATTCCACAGCATAGGGAGTCTTTGGGTGATGAATCTATCCCTCCAGCACGTCCTATTAATAGCCGTGTCGAGGTTTAAGTCTCCCACCCTTGTGGCTCTGATGGATCTAGATTTTTTGAGGTGAAGCATATTCATCAAATCTGGGTTTGACATGGCCTTGTATGTTAGGCAAAGGTCACCTCTGAGCAAGCGGTGGCGACTGAATAGAGCTGGAGTTCTTTCAGTTGGGCAGCATAGGACAGATGTTTGAGACCCTTTATCCTTTTGGTGAGGAACTTTTGTGGCCTCTCCAGCTGCTGCAAGTGTCGGGTCAGATACATTCCGAATGGGGCATTGTACTCAATCATTGGTCTGATGAGTGATGAGTATAGGGAGACTATGACCTCCCCTGATCTAGATGAGAATCCCTTCATGATAAAGTGGGCAATGTAGAAGGTCTTCCTAACTACTTTAGCTACATGGGTGTTGAATGACAGACTACTATCAACCTGGGTCCCCAGGTCCCGGATAACTTCTTCTGTGCTCAGTGGATTGCCACCTATTTGGTAGCTAGGGTAACCTTGTTTTCCCGAAGGGTATGACTATGCATTTTTTGGCATTTAACTTTAGGCCATGGCTCTGGCACCAGTTATCCATTTCTGTGAGACCCTTCTGAAGGATATCTGTGTCAGATGTGTTTTCTACTATGGCACCCAGTTTGCAGTCATCTGCAAACTTTGTCAGCCATAACCCTCCTGTGTTTGCTTGTACCGGAAAAGTAGATGCCAAACAAGAGTGGACTGAGCCCTGTGGTACACCACTTGTGACAGGCTTTGAGTCTGACATGGCGCCAGCAACTCTGACCCTGTGGGTTCTGTCACTCAGCCAGTTTGCAACCCATCTTGTGATGTATGGGTTAACATTTAAGCTGATGAGTTTTTCAATGATACCCGAGTGGGGTATTGTATAAGGCCTTCGCCAGATCGAGGTAGGCTGTATGGACTGCCTTCCTCATCAATGGCTTTGGTGACTGTTTGAAAAGTCAACCAAGTTTAGAAGGCATGATCTGCCTTTGACAAAGCCAAACTGGGATGGATCCAAAGTCTGCAAATTCCTATGTCTTTATTTATGAGGTCCATTATGATCCTCTCCATGGCTTTGCAGATAAGGCTTTTCAAGCTAATGGGCGGTAATTTCCAGGGTCGGTGGAGGCACCGCCTTTGTGAAGTGGGACCACAGTTGCAGTGCGCCACTCCTGGCACGTATCCAGAGGTAAGACTATGATTAAACAGCTGTCCTAGCTGTGGGTTTAATTCCTCATTGAGTTCGTGGAGCACACAGCGGGGACACCATCAGGTCCCATGGATGCTGTGTTTTGCTTTGGAGAGAGCAGTTCTCACTTGGGCGTTGGAGATGTTTGGGGGCTGCAATCGCTTGTTGTACATATGTGTCCTTTTGAGGGGGAGAGCGGGGAGTTTGCACTGAACCTGTCAGCCAGTATGTTGGCAATGTCTGTAGGATCAGTAATCTTCACATCATTTTGAACTAGTTCTGAGCATATCTGGGAGTTCCTCCCAGGTTTCTTTATAGCTAAAGAAGGCCTTATGATTGTCTTTTGAGTCTTTAGCTATTTTCTCAAAATTGCTTTGGATGATTTTATGAGAGCTCTTAGTTTTTTACTTATAGTGATCAAGGGTGTCTTACCTTTTAAGGATTTTGCTCTATCTTGTAGTAGCTTCCTCCTTTTGTTGTAGAGTTTGTTTATGGCTGGGGTCCACCAGACTGGACGCTGCCTTTGGTACAAAGAGTCTTTGTTTTGCTTGGGATTGCCTTATCCATGCAGTCCTGCAGGTGCTGGTAGAAGGCATTTGTAAGTGATTCAGCGGCTTGAGTACTGTTTTCTGCCGGCTCGGGGGCCTTAAAGACCACACTAGTCTTTAGAAGTGTGAAGTCGGCTTTTGAGAAGTTCTTTACTGTGGTCTTTTTATTTCAGGTTGGGGTGGGATGAGACCTCCAGCGAGATTAGTTTGTGATCTGATCTCACCAGTGAGGGTATACTTCGGTGTTGAACATTGTGCTCCCATGTTCGTGATGATGAGATCAAGTATGTTTTCTCCTCTTGTGGGATGGTGACTAGTTGTTCCATGGCATTTGAGTTTATGAATTCCAGGAACTTTTGGGCTAGGATGTTTGGGCTTGAGTAGTGTTCCCAGTCTATATTAGGGTAATTGAAGTCACCTAGTATGATGGTGTTTGGTGATACATTTATCCCCTCTAGTGTTTTCAGGAAGGCCATGTGAGGTTCCTGAGTTTGTGAGGGTGGCCTGTAACATGCTACAATTTGCAGAGCAGTCTTGCCTATGGTTAATTGCACCTGGATGGTCTCTGATGCATCGTGCGTTGCCACCAGTCTTGAGGTGTGGGTGTCCTTGATGAATATGGATACCCCCCCTCCTTTCTTGGTATTGTCCGGATTTTGGGGCCGGAACGCATGATAAGAGGTATTCTGTTTATGTTCTAGGTGTCTATATGTCAGCAGGATTTTGGTCTGCTGTCCTGTCCTATAAGGGGTGTAGCACTGTGTGACACATTGACTGTGTCATATCCCGGGTACAGCTGAACACAGGTAACAGGTCTGTATCACAGTTACTGCATGTGCCACATGGCTGATAGGGCTGAGGGGTGTATACAGGTGAGTGCATGGTGGCTGATGTCAGCAGCTCTTCTACAGTGGACAACTGTAAGTGTACTGGGTGGCGCACACCAAATGTCCATGAATAACACACATACACACACAGGCTTTGGTGTTGATGCAATACACTGAGAATACTGTTCACAAGGATGTACTTCATTTTGCAGTGAACTCATTTTGTCCTGTGTAATTCCACCCAGACCAAATTGCCAAAAAAATTCACATCAGGAAATAATCAGTTATCCAGTTTAATGTCATTGACAATGGTACTGGTAGGGTATATGTCCTCTTCCCCAATGTAGTGCAATCCTGGAGTTGGTAAACATAGGTGTGCTAGTGTGGGTGGGACAGCCCCCCACTTTGGAGGGTGTGGGGTGGCGTAGAACCACACATAGTGTGATTAACAACTACTTAACCTGTTAAAATAAACTGTACAGTATAACAGCACGCTAAGCGGGGAGATACCTACAACAATAACCTCAATGTGGGTGGCTGTGGCCACAACAACCACACCTATGTATATATACCAACTTCTGTATCGCTATACATCTGTACAGTGGGGAAGAGGGCATTTACACATCCAAAACTAGTTTGGATTTAATGTATTTCCACAAGATTATTGCTTTGAAATGTTTCCTTTCGCCAGTTAGTTCTTGGGCAAATGATCTCCTGAGACATCTATTTTCTGCAAACTGAAGTAGATCCCTTCACATACAGACACACTTACATGGCAAAACAATGTGTTTGGCTTTAATTGCACACACCAAAGAGCTTTTAGGGTGAGGTGTGTCCCGAGTTTCCTGTTAAGTGAAGAACATCACCAGGCCTTGTACAGTATGGTAATGGGGGATGTACTGGGTGTTAATAAACAATACATAGTATGACATACTGTCATATACACATCGACAAACACATGGATCTACATTAGATAACCGAATGTTATCTTTAGCGAATGCTCACATGAGCGAAAATGTCGATAATCAAACTTGGTATTGTGATGGGCTGTGCCCCACACATCCCCTGCTAACTATATATTCCAACTCCGAGATCACATTGCAGTGAAGAAAGGGCAAATATCCCACTCCTCTCTGTACCACAACCCTGTGAACACCCTTTCAATTCCCGGCATTTCCACTCATGTGAGCGTTCACAGTTTTGTCTTTTCATGCTTCTAATATAGACCCCAAACACATGCAGTCATAGACACATTTGACAGACCTGGGTTTAGCAGTGCTAACTACTTGTCAGTGAGTCCATTCTGTTATAGAGTTTTTGCACACAGCACATGCATCATTGGGCTGGATAGTGTAATCAGTTACCTGTATGTTGATGGTGACAGCGGTCCTCATACTGTGGCCCTTGGGACATGTACTGGGTGTACCATGGTGTAAAGACAGCATACTCAGCACCCACACCCCACACTGGATATTGTACTCACTGAAACCCATGATAATGCTTGACATACCCACAATCATACATTGACCAGGACTGCAATACAATCCCTTGTCTAGTTAATTATTGCTACTACAGGGATATGCATTTATTGCACATGCCACAGGGATAGCAGGGTGAGGGTTTGTCATGACTCTCCTAATGTCAACAACATCACTATCCCTTATAATGTATGGCAAGGTATATTGTATTTGGAGAATGTGGCCTCAGAATGCTGTCTCCCACAAATATGCACACTCACACACATATACACACTTGCCAGGACTCAGAGGGTAACCCACGCCTATCTACCCATTTGTAGAACAGTGTTATGCTGGTACTGAAAGCTCCAGGTAGCCCATAGGGTGAAGAGTGTAACAAGGTGCATTTCACATCAATTACAGCAGCAGCCATTTCTAAGTATGGCAATGGGGGTGTAGTGTGTGAGAAGGCCCTCAGAGTATTGTCAAGTACAAGTTTACAAACACACAGACACTGTTATTCTCAGTAATGCACACTGACACATTTGTCAGTACTGGGGTCCATAGGTGCAGGTGCTCCTAGGTGTGTACCAGGATAATGTCCATGAAGAGATGAGAAGAGTAGGGCATGTGGGTACACTGGTATCATGCCACCTGACATTTGCCAACAGGCCATCTATCAACTGATGCCACTTGATTGATCCCCAGGGTGATAGTTAAATTCAACATCCAATCATCTGGTTTTCTCTTGCAGAGTGCCAGTGAGGTGCTCCAATTAACATGTATGCAACATATATTACATAACATGGCCAGTGTCTGGGTTAGAGACCTCTACCCAAGCATGTACTGTTGACTGTGGTAGTCTGGTTGAGGTATCCGTGGCATGTGATGCATACAGGGTGAGGTTTCCTAGCTGTGACATTCATAACACCATTGGGCAGACAATTAGAGATTGCCTGTAAGCCGCCAAGATGGATACCTGACATCTGCACATCTGTACAGAGGACAAACAGAAATTAGCTAGCCAACAGGTTAAGCATTAGGATGAATGTTTTGACAGACAGACGTCTGACACTGATAGGTATGCCATTACTACATGACAGCAGCCCTCAATAACATGTCCTAAACATATAGTAGTCTACAGTTAATATCCACATATCAGATCAGTATCCAGTAGGGGATACTTAATAACATACAGCTCACACACCAAGAACACGATAGTCAGTACTCAGAGTCCAGCTTTGCATGCAGGGGTGTATGGTTCCAGTACTACAATCTGCAATCTACTCTTACTTGGAAAAGCACTGTTAAAAGTATTAATGTAATGATACAATAAATGCAAGTTTGACTGCATATAACCTGGGATACTACACATGTATGAAAACATACAAAGAGAAAAGATTGTGGTAATAGCCATGTATACTCAAGTGTCCCATACAGTATACTTGCTACTGTAATGACAGCACATAGAAGCATGTTATGAACGTGGAATTAAATACACTTATTAAAGATGTCATTACCCTATTTTATCAGGCTGGAATGTGATCACTGGTTACCAGGGCTGAGCTAACAGGTGTAAGCATTGCTTAAATGTAAATGCTAAGCAGATTTGTACACTGGTAAGCAAAGCCTACATGGTGTATGCGCCTTTCAGTTTACCATACATTAGCACCACTTACTGTTGCACAAACCCACGCAAACCCGCTTAACGCTGCTCACAACTGCCTTAACCACTCTGTATCCAACAGTCCTTGTTCTGCCTAGCAACAAAATAAACAGCCCTTGCAGGTCTTGAACCCAAGACCCTCTAGACTATAGCCACAGCACTTAACCAGTAAGCCATCTGAGCTGTACAAATTTCTGCTGCTTGTTCAAATATATCATTCAGTACACGTACTGGATAGTAGTGAACAACTGCTTTGACTACTACAATTGTTTACTGCTTATTAGTGAAAATAGTGTTGAATCAGTCATGTTTTTATATCTCAATAAATGCATATCAGATAAATATGGTAGGATACATCTCAGAAAGTATATACAACACTCATGTTTTTACATAATGATATCGATATATATATATATATATATATATATATATATATATATATATATATATACATGCATACATATGTAGATATATGTATACACGTACATACACACATATATATTTAGATATATATTTTTATGGGTCTAGGGCACATGCTTGACTAGCATATGTCCAAATCACAAAACATCGAACACACATACACAAAAGCGTTTAACATCGAAAAGTGCTTCCATGTATGTATAGTTAAAAAAACAAATCTACGTTTCTGCAGGGGGCTGCACCTCCCACGTGGGTGGCTGTGCCCCCCACACCCCTTACTTTATTATTCTCACTCTGAGATCGCATTACAGTGGGGAAAAGGGAACTTTCCCTTACCCGCACTGAAGTCCAATCTACGAAACAGGCACACATACACAGAAGCTCTAGTCAATGTTAAGCGCTTTTGTGTATGTGTGTTTGATGTTTTGTGATTCGGACATATGGTAGTCGAGCATGTGTTCGGATCCCATTTTTATATATATGTATATATATATATATATATATATATATATATATATATATATATATATATATATATATATATATACATTAAATAACACAACCCAAGGTGGATGCAACGTGGTTAAAGCTTTCCAAGATTAAAGATTAAAGTTTTTCAAATCCAGCAACAAAGATTGTGCATGTATAAGAATCAAAGCAGCATTTATTAGTAAAAGGAAACGTTAGCGCTATCGTGGTAACCCGCTTCTTCAGACGTACATATATATATAAAACATATGCCCATAACATGTAGTGGAGTCATACCTCAGCACTCTAAGTCACAACCTCTTAATGCAAGGGAATGTAATGTAAGTATTGCAGTCATAAATATAGAATGTTGCTACAGTAACAGGGGTTGTGTTAACAGACATGTGTGGGAAGTCACTTATGATACTGACATGTGCCATCAGTTACTGACAGACATAAAATCATCATAGTGAAGTACCACACAAATCACAGTAATGATCCTGTGGAATACAGCAGAAATATGACCAATAAATGTGGACAGCCTGAAACAATCTGGTCAGTACAGCGGTATACACAGAACTCCTTAGTGCAAGACGTGTGGACCAAGCCTGACAAAGGGGATGTTTACAGCCATGAAAATTGGGATATCACACAAATACTGGAATAGATAAGCTCACACAGTTGATGCATTCACGCCCTCCTGTCTGTCCTAGCACATATTAACTGGAGGAGCAGAGGTCCCAAGCCCACATACTTCCCACTAGTTAGTGACATACATCTTCATAGCATCCCACTGCTTTTTCAGAAATATACAACATGTATGGTGGCCAGACAACAGTACATCTGACAAATATCTAGACATAACATCACACTAGGTAAATACTCTAAGCTGCTAGGCATGTCACAAAGCATTGTGTTAACTACAGGCAGACTGCCACAACACTGACCCAAGTTTCCTATGGGGGAATACACATGTACTTGCAAATATAGCAGGCACTACAGGCATGTAACAGCACAGAGTAACAGACACCAGTGTGAAAGTGCATACCCACAACCAATCTTAACACAGTCACAGTCACATTATGGTAAGCCTAATTAATAGTACAGTATATGGAATGTGTGAACAAAACCATCCTCATATTTTTCACTCACACACTAACCCTACATATACTGGCCCAATTCATAGTGTAGTCTGATGCCTGACTGTGGTGTGGGACATGTGTCAGTCTGGCCCTACAAACATATACGCTGATAGGGTACCAGAAACTGGAGCAGCATGCAACATCAGATAGAACAGGACCAAGAACACTGACATCTACCACAGTCTGTACACAGGCCAAGTAACATATTCACATTACACTGCTACACAATACTGACACTCTGTCAACAATCACCATACGTACACAGACCTCACTACTGTACAGACTACAACAGAATGTCCAGGTTTTGTTCTCAAATATAAGGCCTACTATAAATAACATGTCTAGCAGTCTGATATATCACTGGCTTGTTATCAGGAAGGATGTCAATAAATAATGATATACTGTACATATGCAAATCTTACTGCATGACATATGGACAAAGGGTGACAGACTTAGGGGACAGAGGCACAAACACAGGGCCAATATTGACATATTGCTTTGATAAACTAAGAAAATTCCTGGTGTAACAGGGTTTGTTGTGACATAGCTCTTCTGAGGGATATGAAGTCAGTAACACACATGGATGTCACCATGTACTGACTGCAATCATCAGAGTATGCTACTGCATTTCTAAAGATAGGAAATGTGTGAGTAACACACCACATCTAAGACTCAAAACTCTGGCCAGTCTGCAGATGCCCTACAGGTGAGAGTTTACTCAACCACAAAACACTGTCATGCCAGACTTTAAATCATGTAGAACAGCCATATCCACACAAACCTTGTTTAACCAACATTACTTCAAATGTTGAACAGCAATATTTACATTCTGTCCCCATGTCTGGAACATCCCCTTCCTGTTTGTTGGCCTGTCTCCACAGTGTATGTTGTAAGAGGTATTTTCAACTACCCTCTGTGATGCTGTTTGTGAGACACCCACATGAAGTCCTGCTCACAGTGATGGAAAAGGGCCAACACCCTCATGAAGTGCTTAGTTATAGCAGTGTGTTTCCATGCAATTGGCTATAGGAATGATACCACAGCTGTTCCACATGCAATTAGCAAATGGGGAACTTCAATTCGTGCACAGGGCATCAGCTGATCATGAGCATTACCTACAAAAGTCAAGTTGCTGCCTATGCAAAACAGATGTACTTTTCCACATCCCCCAGAGGGAGAGAGAGGGGGAGAGAGAGAGAGAGAGAGAGAAAGAGAGAAAGTAAGAAAGGAATGGAGTAAGAGCCAAGCATGTTTGTGTATGATCCGTGGGTGGAAAGTGGTATCTGGGTATTATAACGGTTGCCTATACTGTTTACTAATCCATGCTGTCACATAGTAATTGCACATGGCAGTACACATTTATGGCTGTGGATTGTCTACAATAACCTCTACAGTGTTTAAAAATTGTTGGCCTTGTAACATAGACATTGGGACATATAGGTCCTCAATATAATGATGTAACAAAACCCACACTGCAATGGATACTGTCATTACACAATCACCCCAACACCCACACAGGTTACTGATGACACACACACAAACACACACTTACCAGTACTGAATTTCAACCCCCTACCTGGCTATGTATTGCTATTACAGTGTTTTGCAGTTATTGCATGCACCACGGAGCTTACATGTTGGAGAGCTGTCCAAAAGTATCTTTGAAGGTGAGTGACATCAGCAGCAGTGCTAAAGGAGGGTTAAGGGAAGTGTAGTAAGTGTGAATGTCCACAAAATCAGGTGTCAACAAAGGCACACACACACACACACACACACACACACACACACACACACACACACACACACACACACACACATACACACACACACACACTTTCACAGAAACACAAACACATTATCACAGTTGGCAGGATCAGGATTAGAACTCCTACCTAACTAGTTTGCTAAACTACAGTATTACTCAGTTATTGCAAGTGCCACAGAGCTTATAGGGCTGAAACATAGCCAAAGGGTTATTTCAAGGTGACTGACATCAGCAGGCATGCTAAAGTAGGGCAATGGGAGGTGTGAGTGTGAATGGCCTCAAAATCATTCATACACACACACACACACACACACACACACACACACACACACACACACACACACACACACACACACACACACACACACACACACACACACACACATTGCCAGTACTGAGATCCATAGGTTCATTGCTTCACAGGTGTGTAGTAGGTGAATGGGCCTGATAGATTCTAGAAGGTTAGGCCAAGGGAATATCTTGGCATCAGACCACATGACAATAGTCCCCATTGTGGCTCGGGGGTGTAGTCCCTGGAGTGGTCCCCAGGGATGGGTAGTATTGTATTCACCATCCACTCATCTGGGTTACTATTTTGGGTGGCCAGTGATGTGCATTACTTCCCATTTATGTGATCTATATTCCATATCATGGACAGTGTCTTGGTTGTGCACATGTCCCACATGCATCTTCTTTGATGTGTGGAAGTGTACTTGAGGTCTCTGGGGCATGTTGTATGGACAGATTGTTATCTTCTGATGTAGCATTCCTGACCTCATTTGGTGAGACCTGGCTATGTAACTGAGGTTGTGCTTGCACCTACATTGACAGCATGATATGGGTATTCAGTAGAATTAGTGGTGTCTGTCCATACAGGGCATGTGTATAAGGCATGGTATTCCCTTTGTGGGTTACATTTGCAGACTCTACAGTTGTTGCAGGTGTGCAGTGGAGAACATGGAAAAAGGGCAAGTGTACAAATTTATTTGCCTACTGAGGGGATGGAACAGGGTGCCATGTCCTTTTACTTGCTGGATAACAAACAGTCAGGAGATGTAATACATCAAAGTTCTTTCTGATGACAGTGGCACTGTTGTGGCCAACAGGCCTGTAGTCCACTGCAATCACACCATGGCTACTATCTGTGAGGCAATATGCAGGGAACTACCAATATAGTGGTTGTTGCCTAGCCAAGTGTGTTTGTGTATGAGACGTGGGTGGGACAGTGTTTTCTGAATAATAGAAGGGTTGCCTATATTGTTCACCAATCCATAATGTCACATATAGGGCTATGGATTGTCTACACCAACCTCTCAGGTGTTTGACATCGGTTGTCCTTGTAAGGTGAAGATTGTGACATATACTAGGTCCTCAACATAATAATTTAGCAAAACCCACCCAACAATGGATCCTGTTATTACACAATCACATTAGCCACCACACAGGACACTGATGACACACACACACTTGCCATTACTGAGATTCAAACCCCTACCTAGCTATGTATTGCTACCATAGTGTACCGCATTTATCACAATCACCAGGGAGCTTATGGGATGGATGTTGTCCCAAGGTACTTCTAAGGTGAGGAACATAACCAGCCCTTGTAAATATTGACATTGGGTGATATAGTGGGTGAGAGATCACAAAAATAATTTTACCCTACACACACATTTACATTTGCCAGGGGTGAGGTTCAAACCTCTATCTAACAATCTTTATGGACCATTATGTTACGCATTTACCACATGCACAACTGACCTTACATGGTTTAGGGTTGGCAACATGTACTTTTAAGGTGGATGATATCTGCAGGACTGCTAAAGCCAGGCTCTGAGATGTGTACTGGGTATAAATGGGGCCCAAATCTTTGAGGTACAGACATACATATGTAGACATATGGATACACACAAACACTTGCCATGGATAAGATTCAAACCCATAGCTATGTAGTTACTGTTATTACATTGTTCCACATTTATGGCACACACCATGGAGCTTACATATTGGAAAGCTGCGCCAAGGCATCTTTGAAGGTGACTAACAGCAGCAGCAGTGCTAAAAGAGGGGTAAAGGGAGAGTAGTAAGTGTCAATGTCCATAAAATCAGGTATCATCAAAGACACACACACTCTCTCACACAAGCACACACACTTTCACAGTTGCCATGTCTGGGATTATAACTCCTACCTAACTAGGTATACTACACTGTAGTATTACGCAGTTAGCGCAAGCACCACATAGCTTATATGCGAGAGAGCTGTCCAAAGGTATCTTTGAAGGTGACTAACATCAGCAGCAGTGCTAAAGGAGGGGTAAGGGGAGAGTAGTAAGTGTCAATGTCCATAAAATCAGGTATCATCAAAGACACACACACTTTCTCACACAAATACACACAGTTTCCCAGTTTGGGATTAGAACTCCTACCTAGCTAGTATGCTACACTATAGTATTACGCAGTTTTCACAATCGCCACGGAGCTTATATGTTGGAGTGCTTTCTAAAGGTATCTTTGAAGGTGACTAACATCAACACCAGTGCTAATGGAGGGGTAAGGGGAGAGTAGTAAGTGTCAATGTCCATAAAATCAGGTATCATCAAAGACACACACATTCTCTCACACAAATACACACAGTTTCACAGTTGCCATGTCTGGGATTAGAACTCCTACCTAAATAGTATGCTACACTACAACATTACACAGTTATTGCAAACACCACAGAGCTTATGGGGCTGGCACTTGTCCAAAAGGGTTATTTCAAGGTGACTGACATGAGCAGACATGCTAAAGTAGGGCAATGGGAGGTGCAGCGACTGTGAATGGCCTCAAAATCATTCACCTCCACACACACTCACACACACACACACACACACACACACACACACACACACACACACACACACACACACACACACACACACACACAGTTTCACAGTTGCCATGGCTGGAATTAGAATTCCTACCTAACTAGTTTTTTACACTACAGTATTACACATGTATCGCAAGTGCCAAACAGCTTATAGGGCTGACCCTTGGCCAGAGGGTTATTACAAGGTGTGTGACATCAGCATGAGTGATAACATGGGCAATGGGAAGTGCAGTGTGTGTGAATGGGTCATAAACCATTCCTCTGGAAACACACACACTCAGTCACACACAACTTTACATTTGACAGGACTGGGTATACAAATGCTAGATGAATACTGATTTGTACTATTGTGTTATACAGTTATCACAAGCACCACAGACACTATAGGGCTGAGGGCTACCAAAAGCAGTGTCTACAGTGATTGACATCAGCACATCATGTGATACCGGCCAATTGGATGTGTGGTGGGTGGGACAGGCCTCATGATGGAAATCTCTCTGTCACTGTCTGTCTCTCTCTTCCCCACATCTCTGTGTGTGTATGTTTGACATATTATAGTGTGTTCTCCTTGGATATGTGTGAGTATTCCTATCCAATGTGTGTGCAAAGCATGAATGGTGTGCAATGTGGTGTGTGTGCACAGACATCTGCAACTGACAGATATGTATAGTCCACTGTGTTGTTACACATGGACTTCATTTCTGTATGTGTAGGAGCATGCCCAGTATGACCTTGTGTATTGAGTGTGTAAATCCATTCCAAGTAGGTTGTACTCCAGTCCAGGGTTTGGTGTTCTACACCTACAGCTAGCAACCTGTTTCTGCAGGATATCTGTAGATAGGTTGACAATATGGAGTCACAATGGGTGACAGTGGGATACTGTAACTATTGTGTCTGTGCTGCTTGTGTTACATGGTTGGTGTTAGCAGAGATATTCAGACATATGTACTGTTTTACACTGTGATGTATTATGTCATCAACTACTGACAGATATACTTATTTGCTCACAGTTATTTCCTGGGAAATACAAGATGAAAGAAGCTGTGTCCAGTATTGTGGTCTGCAGCCTACATATTCTTGCACACTCATGCCATTCTGGAGAGGTAGCTGCAGACACTTGCTGATGGGTCTGTGTAAAGTGTCCAGCACCTTGGTCCTATGGTGGCTGAGGATCCTCTACTTGTACATATATCGATGTAACAGAATGGCCATACCTCTCAGCTGTACAGATTCACCCAGGTTACCCAGAGGCAGGGCTCATATATCTGGTTAGTTCCCCTTCACATTGTGGTTTACAAGCAGGTTTGTAGCGACCCATTACTGGGTTTGCAGGCAGGGTAGTATGGGCACATATCAGAGTTTCAGACTTCACACACTCCATGCTTCTACACCCCCCACTCTGTTATTCTATCCTCTTCCTAACATTATGCGAGCGATATCTAAGAAGTATCCATATAGTTGTCCCTTCATCCCAGTGGTATTTAGGGGTTGGATCACAGTTCATGCAGTAGGACATGGTGGGTATGCTACTGGGATTTGTCAACATGGCCTTGCATTTGTGTTCTGTTGACTGTGTTATGTTGTTAGTTGGGACCCCATGAGATAACATATTTTGGCACTATGGGTTAGGCACAGGCCTTTGACAGAGGACTGTAGGCCACTTGGTAGTGATGTAGGCCATCTGTAGTAGGTCAGTGCATTCTGTCACTCCTACATTCCCAGGCTGTGAGCCACTGGATTCCCCTGGGGTGACAGGGTAAGTGTGCTAGGTATTAATGGCAATAGTTTCTGTCCATACTAATCCATTGGTCTGGATGCTGGCAGGGTGCTGCTTACAGCTAGGGACACACCTGTATGGGACACCTCTTCAGCATGCTGCATTCTGTGAGTATTCCCATACAGAAGTAGGGGTCATACTGTACTCCTTCTCAACAGCAAGGCTATGACCACTGATAAACCTGTGGCTGATGGTGGGGTGAGTTGAGTGCATGTGTGATATGGAAGCTTCTTACAGCTGACTCACAGATATACATGGGACATCCCCCTTATGCTGCCTTGTGCGGGGACATAGGCAGTCTTTCATTACTTCATAACTGTGCCTTTTGTGGTCTGCCACTGATTGGCGAGACTACATCAGTATTCCATACTACACAGACAACTAATGTTCTACTAACCTGTATGTACAATTCCAAAGGTGTATGCAATTGACAGTTACATTTTATGTACTCTGTCTAGGGTACTTCCGCCTGTGTACTGTGTGTATGTCTGGGCCCACATTCATGGCATGTCCATCTTTCAGATGGTGACAGATACTGACATTTGGATAATGAGTATGGATGACTGCTGACATGGGTATTGCTGAGAAGCATTGTGGTTGACACTGCAGTTGTCAGAACATGGCCCTGTCATTAACAGTACTGACCATAGGCCACCGAGACACAACCCTCCATGCCTACATGCTGACCACTTCCAGAGAATATTGAACACACAACCTAACACATGGATCCCTACATATTATACACATGCAATAGTCTATCCTGTAGATTGGGTCAGCTCTGGTAATCTGTGCTCCACTGTTATTACACCTCACATTTACATGTTACTGCATTTCTACATAGGATTGTGGAGGGTGGCACACCTGACGACTTTGAACATTTTCTAATGACTATATTGGTATTTCAGGTACTCTGTTGGCTTCCATTGCATTTTGTATTCTGACATCATGCAGACTGGAGGCATATCAGTAGAGTACAGATCTTAGGTTTTACTGACCTACATTTCAGTTTCAGACTTCTTACCCTTCAGAACTAACATACAACTGCCAGACCTGTTGTAGTCTGTTTGTGTAGGTCTGGAGAGAGGCTGTTCACCATTGCCATCAATTGGAGGCCTTAGCCCAGCCTTTCTTTATGGTCATCTAAACCCTGCTGGCTGAGGCTGGTGTTGGGTATTTGAGCCTCACTGACATGCATGTGTGTGTCCTATGGACACACATTTGGGCCACCACATGTACTGCAGTAGTACTGCCTAGTATGTTGACACCAGTATATGGATTTCATGCTGCCTATATAGGTGCCCACTATCTGCTGCCATCCCATTCAGCCACCCGATTCCCTTGCATGCTCATGTCCACACCATAGATACAACTATCAGAACATGCTAATCCATTCAGCAATTGATAGGAAGAGTGACTTACCTTGCGGCTGTGCCAGTATTGAGGACGGTGCTGGAGGGCTGACTATGTCGGCTGCACATAGTACACATGGTAAAGCACAGGTAGTGTCATGTTTGGCATCCCTTTTACTGTGTGTGTGCATGAGTCAGAGAGGTGTCATTCCCTGAGTCTCTACTGTGTCAGTGTCTGTGCTATGCTTTGCCTCTTTGCCAAAGCCTGGGCATACCAGGCACACCTCCTTCTGCCTACATGGTCAGGCTCAGGTTGTTCCTGAGTCCCTCTGTGGCTGTGATGGCCTTGGCAATGGTGGGGGGGGCTGTGTAGCCCTGCCCCATGCTGTTCCTGATGCAGCTGTTTCTGCAGAATCATATTATGTAGCATGGCACATACTATGAACATCCGTGTACATGTAGCTGAAGAGTACTGCAAGGCTCCACCGGATATGTCCAAGCACTGGAACTATGACTTGAGCATCCCAAATACATGCTCTATTATGATTCTGGTTTGTGCGTGTGCCTCATTGTGGCGTTCTTGTTCAGGTGTGTGTGCATGTCTGATGGGTGTCATCAGCCAAGGCTCCAGTGCGTAACCAGCATTCCCCAATAGGTGGCCATATGGGATTTCCCCACTGGCAAATAACTGGTACAGCTGTGTCATATACCAGATATGGAAGTTGTGATAGCTTCCAGGGCTGCCAGCACACACATTCAAGATAATGCCCTGGGCATCGCACACAATCTGGCAGTTGATGGAGGGGAAACCCTTGTGGTTTATGTAGACCCAACCGTGTTCACCGGGTGGTGCTTAGATGTATATGTGCAGGTAGTCTATAGCACCCACTACCTCGGGGTATTCTGCTATTTGGTGGAAGAGATGCATATTGCTGGTCAACACCTCACGGGTGTTGAGGAAATATATGTGCTCACCGGCATGTGTTGACATGGCATCCAGGAACTGGTGGAGTACCTGGGATGCTGATGCCTGTGAGATCCTCATGATATCCCCAGTTGCCCTTTGTAAGGTACCCGTGGCTAGTATTCTTAAGCCTACACATACCCTGGTATCCACTGAGATGGGATCCCCTCTCTTTGTTCTGTGTGTGTGGCGTGGCCAGCACAGCTCAACAATTTAGGGTAGAATGTCCCTGTCCACTCCATAGTGCTCCACTATCTCCTGCTCATGTAGCCCCTGGTAGGTTACCCTGGGTCTGTACACATTGGTGTATGAGAATGACAGCAGCCCCTAACATTTTGTTAGTTTTGTCAGGTAAACAATTTCCCTGTCTGTGTACACCAGTGGTGTAAAGTTTGTGGAAAAAACAGACTGAAAGGTGTTTGCATAGATTATAGTAGTGTGCTAGGCTGTTCCATGTATAATTGGCTGCTTCTGATACATTTCACCTGTCAGCTATGTTAGTTCTCCTTGATTGCCTTCCTACTGCTGTTTTCCCTTCCCATTGCCTTCCTGTTTAAGCCCCGAGGTGTGGCGCACATACCCAGTGCTCAGATGTGAACAGAGCTGCTATTTCCTGTTTTTTTTTTGTTTAAAACCCAGTGCGTGGCATGCACACCCATTTAGGCAATGTAAACACTGCTAGGCAGCCTCAGACACACCCCTCTTCCTTAGCTGTGCTTAGCTAAGGGCAAACACGGGCCACAGAGCTCCAATAAGCTTTCAGCTTGCATGACACTTCCCCTTATCAGGTCATCTACCTCTTATACTTATACAATGGTGTTGCTGCACCTACACTGTTGGGAGCAAGCTAACACTGAGAGGAAATCTATGATTCAGTATCAATCCCATCATTTGCATAAAACAGAATGCTAATTCATAGTTGCCACACTCACACTGAGCCTTCCGCTTTAGCAACCAGTATTCCCTGGTATGGTTGTCTTATGCATGCCACTGACTATTATGGCAAAATGCTGATTTGGGTTTAAAAGCTTATTTCCAACTTTTTGTCTTATTTTCAGACCAGTCCCATTTGTCTTTGGAATGTGAGAGGAAACTGGAGCACCTGGAGGAAACAAATGCAAATGCAGAGTGGACATGCACAGAAGGCACCCCATCTTAGAATTGAACTGGAGATCCTGTTGCTGTGAGGTGACAACTCTAACCACTACACCACTCAGATTCCCAATGTAACATGCACTTTACATCATGAAATGCTTTATATATTAATAAGAACAAAATTGTTTTACTTACAGTTATTTTTTTTGCTATTTAGTGTACTTCTAAATTTTAAACACACAATGTGTAGTATATTCTTTACAATTAACCCATTAGTTTATCAATGTCAACAAAAGTCCAGCCTTTTCATAACCACTTTTTGTTGCAAATACATGTTTTACAAATATGATTGATGATTTATAACCTCACATTTATCCACTAATTTCAGTGTAGTTGGTCTTCTTCCAGATCAACTCTACTTCCCAGCTCTATACTCTTGTTCAAGTCCAAGGTACTCTTCTTTCTTTTAGATAATTTCTGTTTGTTGATTTTTCTATCTCTCCATCATTTTCCTTTGGAGCATTAGAAAACATTTCACTAACAGTGTCTCCACATGAACTTCACTGACACAAAAAAGAGAAGCAGTGTCCTCTTTCAGTTTGCTGACTCCCTTTTTGGTTTCTCCTTACCCTATTCTGCATCATCAAAAATGTCTTTGATCTTCCAGGAAAAAATATTCTGAAGACCGCTGGATACAGCAGCTTGAATGTCATACCTGCCTCTCAAAAGGCCGGATTGTTAAGATAAATCTGCTTCTCTTCTTCCTGTTGAAAAGTGAATAATTATTTTTACAAACACTCTGCTCTCCAATTTTTAATACTTTTCCCTTCTGCTACAGTTTTGTCAGGATCAATGCTTTCTGCCAGAATGATTGCATCTTTACTAATGTAGGTCTTGGCTGCTTTCTCATGGCCAGGTTTGGAGCACATATGCCCTTTCAGTTAACAAAACATGCTGCAGAACACCAGTCCAACTGCTTATTTGTTCTTTCTTAAAATTAATAGAATCTGTTCCTTTTAGTTTCTGTGATACAGCAGAAAATATCAGGTTTTCTCTAAGCGCTCTGTCTTCTAGTTCTACTATTTTTTGAAACAGCTGTTCTTGAGAAGTCTCATACTTAGCCTGCTTTTTCTTCATTTCACCTTCTGATTTTTGCAGTTTTATCAGGTCACCTGAATAACTAGTTAAAGCTTATTCTATTTTTCCAACCATTTGTTGTTTGTGTTGATACATTTCTTCAAAGTTTCATTTATTTTAATAACTTCAGAGTATATTTATTTTAATAACTTCTGAGTATATTTGATTTTTTCTCTAAATTACTGGAATTCAAATTTTGAACCAAAGCTAAAGCTTGAACTGCTATTTGTTGAACAGCTGTAGAATCCTTTCAGGACAGTGTTTTCTCTTCACCTTTGCTTTTTATTTTATTAAAACATACCAGCAATATAACTGTCAACAAAGAATCAAGGAAAAACTGTAAATATACAAATTTACAAATATTCCTACTAAAATAATTAATAACTTTATCTATGAAGTAACATAATATACATTTTTGGTATTCTGTGAAACATTGCAGATTTGAAATTTTGTTGAAAATGCTTGCATAACATGCTGAGTGCTCTTAATTAACCTTTTGTACAAATTCCTTTAAACACCTAAGAGTGTTCAGTTTTATATAGTTTATCTATATTTTAAGACCTGCATTTTTGATTTTTAATTATTTATTTATTTTGTTGGGATGTCTTGTATACAAGTGTGTTGTTCCCTCATATGATTAGATTTTTTTCTTTTTTTTTTTTGATATGATATGTTAAATGTCTCATTAAGAAGCTTTATAAAGTAAAATGCTGAGAATACTGTGAGTTCAGAGTTAAATACTAGGCTAATGACCACCAGGGACTTTATAAGCCCAATAGTGTCCTTATGTATCATGGGTGTTTATTAAGAAAGGCTATGTTAGTTAGGACGTTTCTAAAGGTTATGAAGGGTGAATGTTAGTTTGGACATAGCTGCTGTCTGCCACTGTCTATCACAGATAGTAGCTGATGTCATTCAATTTTAAGCAAGAGTTAATTAGATATAGTAAAGGAATATAATGGCTTTTCATTCTATGTAAAGGGCTTTTTAATGCTTATGTTGTAGTAAGAAGATATGGAAGGATATATTTAACTCATTCCCTACAGTACAGTTCTTTTGAGTGTGTAGTTTTAAAGGGCAACAATGGGATTCTATTATTAAATGCTCAACTTCTCTGTCCTTTTTCTCCCTATTTATAGCCCTACTATGAATAAACAGCAATACAGCATTTAAAATATTTTAAATTGACTGTTTCTCTACACTAGAACAGTACCATACCGTACTTTCAAAAAACTTTTCTCCCAACCTGGAAAAGCTTGCTGCAGTCTCCATTTCATTGAAGTCATCAAGACCAATGAATACAAGTAGTTTTCTGGCCAATTCCCTCCCCAAATTGACATCCCCATGACCATCCTAAAAACCCACCCATGCTGTGATGTCACAGCTCCCTGGTTCTTCCCCTACCCATACAGAAAGTAAAGGCTAGAACAAGGAAACAGTACGAGTCAAACCTCCTGCTGTGAGCTGTCTATCACAACACGTAACAGCTCAAATTAACCTTAGCACAATGACAGCTAGGGAAGTTAGGTGTAGGAAGGGGGGTTGGAGATGAGTCGAAGAAGTACAATTCAGGCTTCCCAATAGACTGCAATTTAACCATTCTAAAAGAAACAGCAGTAAAAAGCAATTTGAAAGTCTGTTGTGTGGCATTTGCACTGTTTGTATTTTATGTAGTCATTGAATGGCATGAAATGTTACTTAAAACTGACTGAATGACAGTAGTGTATGCATGTAAAATCAATGCAGTGACAGGAGGTTTAGGAAGTAAAAGGCCTGCATGATATCATTTTTACAGACAAGTACTGCATTGTGGGATACCTAGACGCAAACTAAACAATCAGGATCACTTCCAGATGCTAGACCTCATGTGGTCAGACTCAGACGTTTTGTATACAAATATTTAAAAACTTGTAAATAGTCTCAGAGTGGTGTTAAAATGTAGGAAGCACCAAACCCTGATGAAATAAACATGTGTTTTTGAGACTGTGGGTATGGTTCTCCTTTTTCCAGTGGGTGTGGCTTGAGCCTTTAAAAAAATGAAGCTATCACCTTATAGTTCTAACAAATACTCATTGACAGAGGTCAAATATCAATGCAATTGTGATTGCCATCATGTATGCTTCAAGATAAAATATTCTAATACCTTGTATATAGCATAGTTTTGGAATTATTAATGTAAATATGAACAAGCAATATTTGACACCTAGAGGCGCAGTAGGAGGTAATTACAGAAATGCCTGGAGGTGTACTTGGCTGTAATGAGTTAACATCTTTGTTACAGATTAATATATTTTATACAGTGTATTGTCTCTAATATTAATCATTTGATTGTTTTATTGCAAACCATAATAACTTGGATCACATAATATGTTACTGGCCTCTAAAATCTTCATCTTATTTCTTGTATTGTTAATATTGACATAAGATATCCCATTTTGTCTTCAGATAAGTGTTGTGTAACTGAAGTGATATAGTACTTAAAATTATAAATGTGCACATTATTTATAAAATTAGATACCATCCTTAAACGCTTTTTATGTACACTGTTTTACCTAACTTTAATATACCATCTAACAAACTGTATTATTAATCTCAGTAAAGTTGATTATACTTATTGTGAACTGACTTGTTCCGGAAAGTTGGTTGCTAGCAACTCTTGTAAAGTATAAATGAAAGCTATTTTATATACATAGCCTGCAGCTTAGACAGACATGCAACTCAAGCCTGCAACAATGGCAAAGAGGAACAAAATCTAGACTATGTCTATGTCTCAGGCAATAACAGTTCAATTAGTATTTTAAGTACTTGACAAAAAAAGCAGGGAAGATGATTAGGCTCATTCAGGGAGAGGGAAAATGGCCAGTCTATCTTGTATTACTGCATACATGACATAGCCTTATCTGGAGAATGGGGGTGGTTCAGAATACAAGAAGATAGTGCAGAAAAAATGTGGTAATGTGATAGTAAATATTAAAGAACTTATATTTGTAGGCAAATGGACATGTTATCTGCAGTCTTGTTTGAGTTTCAGTATAGTGTGAGAGAGTTGTCATCATGCTTTGAGGTTTATATTGTTATTTATTATTAGGACAATCTACATTTTATACAATTTATGTTTACTTATCTTAGTCATGGGTTCATAGGTTCATAGGCAGGTACTAGGCTATCTGCCCGAGTGCATTTATACGCCTAGCCAGAGTGTGTCAGCTTTCGCCCCCCCATTGATTAATTAACTGAGCCTCTGTCAAGAAGACCCAATGAAGTGATCCCAGGGGTGCATTTTCTGTTACCCATTCACTTGTCAAGGTTTCTCCTGAAGAGTGTTAGTGAGGGGCTCTGCCTAATGTAGTTAGGAATTTTGTTCCAAAGCATGGGGAGTCTCTGTGACAGGAATCTATCCCTCCAGCATGTTCTATTTATTGTTGTGGTGAGGTTTAGCTCACTAGAGTGAGTGGCTCGCAGTGACTTGGATTTCTTTAGGTGGAGCATGTCCATCAATTCTGAGTTGGACATGGCTTTGTAAGTCAGGCAGAGATCACCTCTGAGTAAGCGATATGCCACTGAGTACAGCCTGAGTTTTTCCAGTCGGGCCTCTTGGTGAGGTACTTTTGCACGTTTTCCAGCTGTTGGAAGTGTCTTGTGAGGTACATCCCAAATGGGGCATTGTACTCTATGATGGGTCTGATGAGTGACGAGTAGAGGGGCACTATAACCTCTTTATTTTTAGATGTGAACCCTTTAGTAATTAGATAGGCTACATAGAAGGATTTCCTAACTACTCTGGCAATATGATTGTCAAAGGAGAGATTACTATCTACCTGGGTCCCCAGATCTCTTATTACCTCTTCTGTATTAAGGGGGCTGCCACCTCTATGGTAATTCATGGGTGTTTTGTTTTTCCCAAATGGGATGACTATGCATTTTTTGGCATTTAGCTTGAGACCATGACTTTGACACCAGGTGTCCATCTCAGTAAGGCCCTTTTGGAGAATGTCCATGTCAGCTGGAGAGTCAAATTATGGCTCCCAGTTTGCAGTCATCGGCGAACTTGGTTAGCCATAGTCCTCCTGTGTTTGCCTGTGCTTCTGAGAAGTATATGCTAAACAGTAGGGGTCCCAGGACTGAGCCTTGTGGGATACCACTTGTGACTGGTTTAGAGTCAGACCTGGAGCCCGCTATTCTTACTGTGTGAGTTCTGTTTGTAAGCCAGTTGGCAACCCATCTTGTGACGTAGGGGTTTATGTTCAGGCTGGTGAGTTTTTCTATAATTCCCGAGTTGGGAATGGTGTCAAAAGCCTTGGCGAGGTCAAGGTAGGTTGTGTGAACCACCTTCCCCTTATCTATGGCCTTGGTGACTATCTTGAAGAAGTCAACCAAGTTTAGTAGGCATGATCTGCCCTTAACAAAGCCGAACTGGGTCGGGTTCAAGTGTTTGGAGGTTCTCATTGTCTTTGTTAATGAGTTCCATGATGATCACTTCATAGCCTTGCAGACCAGGCTAGTCAGACTTATGGGGCGATAGTTACCAGGGTCAGTTGTGGCCCTTCCTTTATGGAGCGAAATAACAGTTGCTGTGCGCCATTCTATGGGCACATAGCCTGTGGATAAGCTGAGGTTGAACAGTGTGTTTAGGTAGGGGGTTAGTTTGTTCTGTAGTTCATGTAAAATGCAGCCTGGGACACCATCTGGCCCCATTGATGCTGTGCTTTTGGCTTTTGAAAGGGCTGTTTTCACCTGTGCGTCTGTGATTTCTGGGACACTACACTTTTCCAGTATTGTTGTGGGCCCTTTTGTGGGTGAGAGAGTGGGGTGAAGTTTGCACTGAATCTATCTGCCAGGATGTTGGCAATATCAGTAGGTTCAGTATAGTTTGTGCTATTTTGCACTAGCTCAGAGCATATCTGCGAGTTGCCACTTAGATTCTTGACATAGCTAAAAAAGGCTTTGTGGTTATCTTTCAAATCCTTGGCTATTTTTCTTTCGAAGTTAGCCTTGGATGATTTTATGAGGGACCTTAATTTCTTACTGATACTGGTAGGTTCATTAGTGTTTACTAGGCTAATGATCAGAAGGGCCTTTTTAAGCATAGCCATGCATCCCAACTCTCTGACAAGTTCTGATACTCTTGATAAGTGTAAGAATGGGCTGGGAGATGAACCATTTACAGGTTACCTGTTTGCATCAGAGACATAGGTGCCAAACCAGGGATAAATTTCTGTTTTCCCATCCAATTGTCCAAGTTGCACTTGAATTAGATTAGGGAGGAACTCTGCTTCACATGGATTGGGAGCCTGTTCCGTAGATGGGGTAGTCTCTGGGATACATACCTGTCTCTCCAGCAGGACCTATTTATATCACAGGCAAGGTTTAAGTCTTTAGAATGGGTAATTCTGGTACTGTTTGTTTTGTAGATATGCAGGAAGTCCATCAGAGTGGGGTCTGACAATGCTCTGTATGCCAGGCATAGATATTCCCTCAAAAGCCTGTAGGAGACAGAATACAGGGATAGGGCCTTGAGGCGGTCTGCATAGGACGTATTACTTATGCCCTGTATTCTTTTAGTGAGGAACCTTGTGTGGATGTTCCAGTTGTTGGATATGCCTGGTTAGGTACATACCAAAGGGGGCATTGTACTCAATGATAGGTCTGATGAATGCTGAATACAGTGGAACAATAACTTCCTTGGACTTAGATATCATACCTTTGTTTATAAGTTGCACAACATAGAATGATTTCCTCACCACTGTAGACACATGATGATCAAAGACTAGATTACTGTCTATGTGTGTCCCTACGCCTCTGACTACTGGGTCAACTTTAAGGGGTGTGTTGTCAATATGATTGTTACCAGGGATGGATAACTTCCCAAAGGATACTATTATGCATTTATTGGCATTTAGTTTTAGTCCATGACTTTGACACCAGTTGTTTGTCTGTGTTATTCCCTCCTGGAAAACATTTGTGTCAGTGTGAGAGTCAATGACAGTTAATAATTTACAATCATCTGCAAATTTAGTCAGCCAGAGACTACTGACATTGGCCTTGACTTCTGAGAAATAAATGCCAAAAAGGAGCAGTCCAGGGACTGATCCCTGAGGGACTCCACTTGTGACTGGCCTCTTTGTAGAGATGGACTCCCCAATTCTAACTTCCTGGGTCCTGTCTGTGAGCCAGTTGGCAATCCAACAGGTAACAGACAGATACTTAAGCTAGCTCAGATATCTGATATTAATAATTTGAAATTTTTAGTTAATATAAGCTACTTTGGTGAATCTTTTTAAACCAAACAGTAATATATTTAACAGTTGGGTATTTATGTGACATTTTAAGATAACAGTTTGACAATTATATCATATATAATTTGAAGGAATTCTACTTAAATTTTACTGGTTAGTTAAATGTTTTGTGGAGTGACTGTAGGAAATTAGTTGGTTCATTTGTGCATACTTGACTTGGAAATTGTTGTATCCATAGTTAGAATAGAATTACTTTTTATATATATAATATTATTTATGATTTTTTTTAATTAATGTTTTATCAGAGCCATTAATTTGTATAAAATAACTGTTGTCTTTACTTTAATTCTTTAAAAAAATCATTTTACATTATCATATAAGCATAATAATGACAATCTTAAAATTTCCTTCACTAAATTTGAATGAAATTAACAGTGGCAATGAAAGGAGATCTTTGTTTAGATACTTAAGAGTTAATAAACCAGATATTGCTTTTTTTACAAGAAACTCATCTCTTAGATAAAAATAATGACATTTTTTGTTAACAATAATATGATTTGATTTCCCATTCTTCCTTTAAAAATAAAAGAAGATGAGTAGCAATTCTCTGGAAGAAAAATACCTTACCACCTAAAATGTATTTTACTTATTCTGTTATGAGAGGGATACTAGCCCTAGTTGTTTCAGAATATAATAAGAAATCTAAAAGATACTGTAACACATTTGAATAAAGATTCTTATTTTGTATGCATTATTTCTATGTTTATGTCACACAAACAAGAGTAGACAGAATACTTGTTTCCTCTGATCTACAGTATAAAATAGTTAAAAACCAAATTATTCCATGTCTGTTTTTGGACCATAATGCCATTTTCATTGATTTACAGTTAAAGTAAGTTGTTTACTTAGAGAATCCCTGCATATTTAATCAAACAGATTTTCATAATTGGTTTATTAATGAAATGCTAGAATATATGGAATTAAATGATAATAAATGAGTGAGTGATGTTATCTTGTGGGATTATTTAAAGGTACACACACACACACACACACACACACACACACACACACACACACACACACACACACACACACACACATATATATATATATATATATATATATATATATATATATATATATAATAAAACATTGGTGTTATACCAGAATTAAGGCATGGGGCTTAGATTTAAAAGAATTACAGAATAAATTATATACTGTTAAATTAGATTTACAAAGAGATGACAAAGGTAAAAGAATTGCTATTGAAGAATACAATAGAAATATCAACAGTTATTTAATACATCAAACTGAAATAGCTTTAGAGAAAACAAAACCAAACTATTGTGTTTCCAAGCATAAACTTCTTCATAAACTAGTAAATAGATCTAAATTCATTGGTAAAAAATAATCAAATTGGGTATATGATTAATGAGACAAATGGAAATAAATCACCTGATGTTGAAGATATTCTACTGATTTTTAAAGATTACTTTAGAAATCTGAAATGTAATGTCTTAGAAGAGAAATATTTATGTAACTGCTTGGGAAGTAACATTAAAAGAAAGTTCTTTTAAGGTCACAGAATGCCAGGAATAGATGGCATTATTTCAGAAATTTATAAGATTTTGCCACAAGATATGTTGTATTGACTTTTTTTTTGTCAAATTGTAAAATAATAGTGAAATTCATCCATCCTGGAAATGTGTTTAATAACTCCTATTCACAAACAGGACAAATATTCAGAGAGAGATGTTTGACCTATAGACCTATATCATTACTTAATATGGATTATAAATGTGGATTATAAATTGTTTATATCTATTTTTACTGAAAGAGTAAAAGTTTTTGTGAAAGGCTTACAACACAGTGATCAAGCTGGTTTTATTCTTCATTGTAAAATATATGATAATATTAAAAAGTTAACATTTGTCATTGATGTTGCTGATGTTAATAAAAAAGTAAGCAGTATTAGTTTGGATTTGGAAAAAAATCTTTTGACACCATAAACTGGAATTATCTTTTTCATTGTTTGGAGTATTATGTTTTTCCTAGTCAATTCATTTCACTTTTATTGAATATTTATACGGGATCAAAAACATTTGTTAAATTAGGTACTTTTTATCTTCTGGCTTATATATTAGAATACAAATTCTAAACAAGTTTGCCCTCTTTCACCTCCGGTATTTAATCTTACTATTGAGCCTTTTGCAGAATTTATAAGATGTAGCACAATCATTGAGAACTTTAAAGTAAATAAAAAAAATCTTCAAAATCCAATTATTTGCTGATGATATTATACCAACAATTGGTGATCTTAATAAATATATTGAAGAAATTTAAAATGCTATTAGTTTATTTGAAAATATATCAAAAATGAAATTTAATAAAAATAAAACTGAAATTTTACTAATCAAATTAAAACTAATATAAATGCTATTATTATTATTATTTTGGTTCCCTTTAGACCTCATTGTTACTGGCCCAGCTCTATGTAGCCAATATTCATGTCAGGTCTACCAGCTACTCTCCAACCCTCTTGGACTTACTCCATTTTTTTACTGGGGTCAGTTGTGTATTCTGCAGGTGTCTTAAGGTCTCATCTCATCTGTGCATTTGTCTGTGGGGATTTTTTTATGACCTACCCACTCCCTTTTATCTACCCACCACACCCATTGTTTTTACATTTGAGGGCAACTGCCCTGTCTGGACCATGTATCCTTTAGGGAACATATCTATGAGCATTCATCCACCTGGGATGAGCATGCCCATCCCTTCCATGCCACTCCATCTGTTGCCCAAGCTACTAATTGAACCCAGGTCTGCTGGGACATAGTTAGGGCTTTATCCTTCTATTCCACCAGATAGCCTCATTATAAATGCCATTATTAATCATATTAGACCATGAAATTGAGGCAGTATAGGATTTCCTAATCTTGAAATTTATATGAATTATACTATATTATTGAATTTAATATATTGGATAGATTACTCTTATTTAGTGTAATGGAAACACATGCAAGTGACTATTTACAAAAATTCTCAGTTGATAGCTTTTCCAAATTCCTTAAATATTAATTTATTATTAAAATCTGCCAGAAATTGTTTTTTAAATAAACCGCTTAAAGATTTTTTTATGATTTTACCAATAGCCTATACTAAAACTAATCATACTAGTAAAAAGCATTATCAAATGTTATAGCTTAAAAGTGATAAACACATTTATTGGTCAAATTTCATAGAAAAAAAACCATGTGTGGGTATGCAAGTACAACAATAGTGCAAGGCCAAAATAGCAAAGCAAAAAATAAATGATAAAAATGGCCAGCACAAAAAAGATGATATATCCAACCACTATTTATTGTAAAAAAACAATAGATACAGAAAACAGCAAACCAGTTTCAGCAAAAGCCTTTTTAGTGCAAACATCAACCACACATACCTCTCAACCTCTTAGAGAATGAAATCTGGACAAAGCCATCAATAAAAGTGGGACAAAGGCCCAAAAATGGGGACAAATTTTAAATATTGCTCTTACAGACTTAGAAGGTTGATAAAATGGGTCTATATCAGAACATCGAAGTATTAAAACTTCGAATGTTCTGATATTGAACACTATTCAGCGACGCTAAGAATAGCGAAGCTACAGAACAGCAAATTCTTTCCTTGGGAAAGAATTCAGTTGTCCATTTCTGTGGCTTCGCTATTCTTAGCACTGTGGTGGAAAGTTACGGGTTGGGTTCAGGTAAGTGTGTGATTGTTTGTATGTTAGGGTTAGGGGCAGGTTAAGTGAGTTAGGGTTAGGGCGTGGGTTAGGCATGTGTGCGATAGTGACAGACTTTAGGGTTAGGGGTGGTTTAAGTGAGTTAGAGTTAGGGCGCAGGTTAGGTGAGTGTGCGATAGTGACGGACCTTAGGGTTAGAGTTTGGGTTAAGGTAAGTGGGTAGATAGTAGTGTATGTTTAGTTTAGTGTAGAGTTAGATGTAGGAATTTAAGTGCATGTGTGTGGTTGCTATTTGTTTGATGTGCTTGTGTTGTGTGTATGTGTTTCGGAGCAGCAACATTTTTCCATGGGAAAAAATTCTCTGTTCTGAATGTTCGATATTTTCATGTTTAGATGTTTTGGGGCCGATGAAATAGCATTCACTATTTTCATCTTTTGATAACATGATATAAACTCGATAAAATAACAAGTTTTGCATTAGCATGAATTTTCTGAAGGGTATGAAGTCTTAAACTCAAATGTCTATCATTATTTTCTAACTTCAGTCTTTAATGATTTGCCACTAATTTTCCAGAAAACTAAAATTTTATGAAAAATGGACCAAAAATATGAGGCAAAAATCTGGACATTCTGAGAAAATCTGTACAGCTGAGAGGTATGCCCACATAAAAATAAAGTGATACAACTACCCCATCAAAACCTGTCAATAAGTACAAAAAAGTAGACCCCCCCTAAATCACACCAATCACAACACATCATTTAACCCAGGAGAAAATAAAACCCCTAATATAATTATCCAAAACCTCTCTTTTTATTTAAAATATCATGCCAACCCAACCTATTACATTCCCTGATGGTAATCCGATCAATAGCAATAAATCTAAACTTAACCTTTGTATATTGCAAAATATGTTTATATAAAGGACTGGACATTCTTTTATTATGAATATCATTCAAATGTTCAGAAATACATATTTTAAACCATTTAGAGGTTTGCCCTGCATAGAAAGCAGAACAATAACATTCAACTAAGTAAATAATTCACTCAGAAATACAATTGACAAAACATCTTACATCAAACACAGCAGATGTTTTAGCAGATGAAAAATGTTTAATCACCTTTTTTGTGCTGGTTGTTTTTATCAAATTTCATAGAAGCAAATAAATTATTGTCAAAAGAAGAAATAATAAAGAAATATCAATTAGATATATATTATAAATTGAGTATTCATAACCTTTGGAAAAAATTATAAAAATAAAAATATTATGAATAATTTATCAATTGATAAAAAATAAAAATATGATGAATAATTTATTAATTGATTACTATACAATAATTTTAAATTATATTTCTTTAATTATTAATGGCAATGGAGAAATCTCTCCTTTTTTATTGAAATTAAACAAATTGCTTTTAGGTTTAGATATTAAAATTAAGGGTCTATATTATAACCTTGAAGTTACACAATCACGAATACCCATTCATTGACACATAATTGTTGAATGTCCTCTTCACCGAACATCCACATCATCGATTTCTTTCCAAGGAAAATAAATCAGTAGTTCAACAACCCACAACACAATATAGCAAACGCTATTAAGTGGGGGGCTTCACCCCCACACCCCCAATATAGGGGGCTGTGCCCCCACAACTAAATATACTAACTTCGAGATTGCACTATAGTGGGCAAAAGGACAGATTTAAAATAATGGCCAACTGATTTCTTTCCAAGGGATGATGTGGCCATTCACTCAAAAGGACGTTCAACACTTAGGTGCTGATTAAAAGGTACTCGTGATTTTGTACCTTCGAATATTTAATATAGACCCAAAATTAATGATACATTTTGGAACTTTATTCAAACATCAAATTTTAATATGATAAGCAATCAAATAACTAGGGACTTAAACTTGAAAGTGATTGTCTCTATGTCCTCAAGCACGTATTGGAACATATTTACTTGGAAATATCTTCACAGAACTTTTATTACTCCAGACAGAATAGGTAAAATGTTTAATAAAATTATCTTCCTTGCTGGAGAAGTAATGAAGTATTAAAGTCTGATTGGTATAATATTTTTATAATTGCAATAAAAATGGAAATTATTGGGATGAGTTTCAATAACTTTTTAATGCTTTGATCACAGTCTTTGATATTGATTAATGCAACTTTACCTCAATGTATGAATTATTATGACTATCCTTTAGTTTGGACTATTAGCTGTGACTAGAAATGTCATTACCTTAAACCAGAAGAATAATTCTCTTCACCTTTTCTTTCAGGTTCTCCAAATTTCTTCTTTGCTGGCATCCAGGTAGTGTACTTACTAGCCAACCAAAAAACAGTTTCAATAGCACCCCATTTTCTCAGTTTCTGTTTTCACACAAGGAGTGCTGAAATTAAGCTGCTGATCGGTGAACACCCACCTTGAATATCCCCCATAACTGTGGTAAAAAAAAATAGATCAGCACACATGCATCATGACTCTAAGTCTTACACATCACTTCTCCTTCTTCTCACTATGTTGTGTCTTGGATCACACATAGTTTCAGTGAGGCACAGCTATTACTAACAAGCATTGCTATTGCTCCTCATTCCCTGTGGTCACAACATAATACTACACACTCTTCCCACACTCCTTTCTGCAGACCGCAAGAAGGATATTTAATAAGCTGTAGTCCTCACACTGTTCCCCTGTATTTATTCTGAATGAGTATTAGGACTCATATTGCAAAGACAGTAAACTGAGGTAGGTTGGCCATGACCACACCTGTCATTTCTTTGAATCCCAAGGATTATCCAATATTTTTTTATTTTTTTCTATGGCTGAACAAAGGCTGACTTTCTTTGTAAGTAATTTTATTTTTACATTATGATAAATAGCTATGTGTTTATGTCTTTATACTGCTTCAGTAATAATTACTTTATAAATAACTATATAACTGACCACATGTAACAAATGCATTCTTACCTTGTCAGTCGGTCTACAAGAAGAAACTCACTGATGGGATATTGGTTGAGTATATCCTTTTCACTAATAAGAATTTAGCATCTTTTCAGCAAATTCCCATATTCAAGGCTATCTGAACCTCTGTTCCAAAACATGTTGCATCTAACTACAAATCTAGAAATAACATAGATTTTTACACTACCTTATTAAACAAGTAATGAAACAATGAATACTTGCCTGACTTAAAGGGGACGCCAAAATCAGCAGCGGGTAGAAGACCACTCATCCACGAAGGATGTATAGAAGATATTCCTCGCTTATTGAAGAAAGGCCCCTCATTGATCAACTGATCTGGTAAGATTCTGTCTCTTTTATTTGTTTACATCATCCTGCTAGTTATTCATATGTGTAACCATTGACTCTAAGGTAAATACTGACTACAGGTGATTTGGTCACATTGGCAAATGCTGATATACCACCCAGATCCCATATAGAATTGGAAAATGGAGAATCAAAATGATGATGATGATAATGATCCTCTTTGATGGGTGCTTGGTTGAGATCAATCTCAAGCAGTAACTACCAGTGACAAAGAAGATACCAAGTCACACAAACACTGATCTCAGGTGGCTGAGTCATGGTATAGCAACTTCCCAAATGTGCCCCAACTCCTTTGGTCACTGCAGAGACAATAATGCTTACAGAAGGTGCGAACAAGGAACAAGTGTCCATAGTAAAAATATATGTAAAATAGACATTGTTAAACAAATACTGGAGGCAGATACTCTTCTAGTATAGGTGACTTTGACCACAGCATTTAGTAGTGTGTAGTTTGATTACTGATGGCAAAAAATAATTTAGTTGGCAGTCAGCTTGTAAAGTGCATGCTTAGCAGCTGCAGTATGTCCCTCCACATAGCAAAAGAAACGAACACCTGGTTTATCTTCCTAAACTCCCACACCAAATATAGGTAACACCTGGGCTACCAGTGCAAGTCTTGTGTATGAAGGACTCTCACTCTATGCTTTCCACCACTATAAAAAAAAAATCATAAGTTTTTAATTAATTCATTAAATTATTTATTAACCAAGTAAACTAATGGACACAAATGCCTCTGTTTAGGGGCAATCTGAGAGTATGCAGCAGGCAAATGGAAACAAGTGGAGGCAAACCCTCAAACTCAGGACCACAGAATGAAGTCCTGGCAGTTAATACAGAGAATGCTAAAGCTCCAAGCAGTTAGTGAGCTACTTCTTGTATCCAGGGTACAGGGTTTGAGACATTCCACCTTCATCTGCCTATTGTGTCAATCTGATCAAGTCACTTAACCACATATGGTTGTTTCTGAAAAATGACAATTGTGTCACTTATCTGGTCAACAAGTAGATACAAAAAAATCATAATTAGCTGATAGTCTTAAAAATGTATGCTAAACTTTCAGACGAGCTTAGAGACTAGACTAGGGAAACGTTTGGAAGAAACAATCATCAAAAGGAAATGTGGGTTTGCCCTAAGGGGCACCTTCTACCTGTGAAAGATTAATGTGGTTCACTGTACATAAGGGCAGGCAGAGTTGACATTGAACTCAAGCGATAATGCCCATCAGTAAAAGAGTTTTTCTTGTAATCAATTTCAGTGCTATTGACCTTGCAGTCTGAAATGGTTATTAGAAAGCCTATCAATCATATAGTTCGGGTCCTACTGAGGGGAGGAGAGGCTTTCCTCAGTTTAGTATAGAGAATAATACTCCCTTTAGGAACTGTTTGGCCATTCAGTGATGAGACACAGTTCTGCTCACCACAACAGCAAGGTGGATGAAAGTAAAAGACATGTGCTCTGACTGCAGATTGAGTGAGGGCCAAGTCATACAGACGTGTGAGATATGTCAAAGTCATATGCAACCTGCACACACATGTGCACATACACACACACACACACACACACACACACACACACACACACACACACACACACACACAAGCACACACACGCACACACACACGCACGCACACACACACACACACACACACACACACACACACACACACACACACACACACACACACACACACACACACACACACACATACACACACACACACACACAAACACACACACACACACACACACACACACACACACACACACACACACACACACACATATCTACACACACACACACACACACACACACACACACACACACACACACACACACACACACACACACACACACACACACACACACACACACACACACACCCACATATACACACACACACACACACACACACACACACACACAGGCACGCACACATGCGCGTTCACACACACACACCCATATACACACACACACACACACACACACACACACACACACACACACACACACACACACACACACACACACTACACTGGATCTTAGCCAAAAAGACTGAGCTCACTGAGCTGGGTGATATGGGCTATCTCCCTGTCAGTCTGAGAACAATTTATACCTAGAAATAAAAGCTTAACAAGTGAAGAGCTACTTCATTCACCTCTGAGGCCTCAACTGATAAGTCCTGCAGAAAGATGAGTCTAGATTAGAAGCCAAATCCTGTTGTCCAGCCATTTGCACTCCCAAACTAGAGGAACATCTTTGGCTAGGACCAGGAAGGCTTCCTGATGGGGACCCTAAAACCCCAAACCTCACCATTCTTGTCTTCCCCTAGGTAATAAGGAATGAGTTTTCATATTTCTTGATATCATATCGTAGAAATTGTGGGAAAGTGCAACAGAATCTGTCATGTCATTTTATTGAGAATGTATATACCAATTACTTCCCTTGCTATACAGAACCAAGCATTGAAGGAAATGACTACATTCTTCCAAGTGACAAAAAATCAGTCTCTAGCGTGTCCCACCTTTGGATGACCATGACCAGAAATGGACTCTGAATTCCAGGAAGATGGAGACCCAGCTTACAGGAACCATCATATTTCTCATCTTCTTTTGGTAGTGAACTGTTACAAGACTGATGTCCCTGACTTTGTCTCAATACAACAAGCATCACCTTCTTGCATAGGAGGCATAACTTATACTCCTTTGCCTGTTTAATTGACAAATGATAGCTTGGGAGTCAGACCAGAAACCCTTCAAGATTAGAAGGATGGACCTTAGTTCCAACTTGTTGGATGTGAAGCCCAGTTTCCAAATGGCAGCACATTTCTTGTAATATACTGGAACTTTGATGGGGTCCTAGTTCCCGGGAAAGTGTACTTCCTCAAGGACTTACAGACATTTGGCTGCAGGAAGTGAAGACTAACTAGCAGATTGTTCTAGACTGTCCACTACTTTAAGGTCTGCTAATTATGGTCTGGCACTAAAAAAAGGTTGTGAGTACATATTGCTCTTTAGCCACTGACATCTCAGAGTTCATTACAGCACCCATATCATCATTTAAGTAAATGACACCTTGAAGGCCATGGCGGCCATTAGACCTAAAAGGCACAGCACAGTCTGACCCTACCTTGTGTCCCCACTGAAGCAGCAAAGATCATGACAAAAGGTCCGAAATGACCAGTATTGGGGAGTGCACAGCTGCATAGATGAAAGACTTCCTAGTGGCCAGGATAAGAGAAGACCGCATCCTCTTTATGATTAGCTCTTAAGAATGGAACTGTCTTAGCAGACAAAAAACAGGTGCCTGTTGGAAGTACATAGTTCTCTTCTATCCATAATTTTGCAGAATGGCCCCGATTTTGCCTCATATTTTGTCTTGCTCTTCTAAAATGTTTGATTTTCTGGTAAATCACTGATAATTACAGTCAGTCAGTAATGCCAGAAATTACAGTTTCATTCTTCTTATTCTTCAGAAACTGTATGTTGATGCAAAGCCAATACCCACACTGTCGAAGACCCTAAGCTGGAAAGGTCAAATGCAACTCTTAATAATAGAAGTGATGTCACTTCTGGTGAACTGAAATAGTCTTTATTGTGCACCCCATGTATGGATGTGCCAAAGGGCATTCATTAAGTGCAAAGCAAGGACATGAATCCTTGCAAGGTAAAGATCCAGAACTGAGTATATTCAATTTGCTGGTCTGGTTAAATGTTCATAGGTCAGGGATGGGACAGAAGTTATCTGAGACAAACAAATATTTGACTAGAGTCCTTGCTTATCATCTGATGTTGGCTCAGTCCTTTGAACAACAAAGTCTTTATGCCACAATAAATAGATTTATATTCACTCCTTGGTGTTGGCCTTTTTTTGACTTTGACACATTTTTTTTGGCCTCCTGAATCTGCCTTATGTGCGAGTACGTTGTGGTGAAACTGTCCTGAATGATCCAGTGAAATTCCCTAATCTACCAGCATATCCCATGTATTGTAAGGCACATGCCCTTTGAGTATGTGCCACAAAACACCCTGTATGTACAGTAATATCTGTACCATGCAGACCTCTCATGCCTTATTGCATACATATGTAGTTTCAAGTTAAATATGGTATTTAAAGCCCCAGTGTTGTTGCTGCCTCCCCACTAAGCAATGCTACACATGTGTTTTTAAATTGACTTAACTACAGTCTTTATTCAGAAAACTCTATGCATGTGCACAAAGCAGTCAAATAACATTTGATCCAAAAACAGAATTTTAAAATTAAAATTCTTCATTACATTAACAGCAAACCCCCAGATGTAGCTTTAATATCAGGTCACACATTTGACAACTCAGTCAATTTACAACCTGCAGAGAAGAGTTTCATTTAAGACAATGAAATATCTGTTAGTGGTTCCAGTGTAACATCAGTACTGCTGTTATCTTTGTGTCATGTTAGAGAAGTTCTTCAAAAAATAAGTCAGAGCTGACTGTGGCACAGTAAGTTGTGTAAACAGCAGCACACACACAGTTCCTGCATTTGTATACTCATGTGTTTGGTTTTGAGTCTTGCTGTATGAACCCTCATTCTTGAGTTTTATGTATTTTCTCTGTCAAGACGGAGAAAAGATGAAAGAATATTCAGCTGCATATTCAGCTTCTGCAGGTCCGGATCTGTGCTATCTGCCTTTTGAGCCATCTGAGTCAGCTGCTGCATATCAAAATGTACAATTGAGGGGCCCAGCTTGAGCACTCGCTTCATAACCTGAATGTACAGGTTTGCCGCATCTCTGATGTAACCATCCTTTACCAGCTCAGCTGCTTCTTGGGCACGATCCAGTACTTCTTGCCTTTCATTATTACTTGTCGCAGCTTTAAACTGTGCAGCCATGATATCAAATTCTGGCAGACAGCCAGGAAGATGAAAATGAACACCATTACCTCGTAACCAGCGCAGTATCATTTCAGCCTGGATGGGACCGAAGTAGGAAATGGCATTATCCACGCTTCCATTGCGAAAGAGGAAGAGGGCTGGGAAATCTTCTTTTTCTACTCTGTACCGATCTGCCAGTTCTTGATTAGTTATTTCATAATATTCTTTGAAGAGAAAAAATAAAGTTTTATTTGTTTATTTTTGTCTGGGTAGTACAATGCTTTGTATTTCCTGGAATGACTTAAATTCCTTAATGATCATCCTGAACAATGAACAAAAGTTTCATTATATCAGTTTAGGACATTTACCAGTAACAATGGATAAACAAAATGCTGACTAATAGAAATAGAAGTTACAAAGAAATAATATACACAGTGCAGTTTCAACCATATGTAAAAGGTATTATATACCCTATGGATTGATTCAGTTGGCAGAATCCAGCAGAACTCATACCAAGGCATACTGAATTAAGCATAAAATCACTGACAAACTTAGTGAGGTATAGTGGAAAGAAATATTCTCAGCAGTGTCATTTATCCTGCAAATTCCATGGGCCGGATTTATGAAGGCTTGCACAGAGTGTAAGAACAGTGTAAGACTGCAGACAGGCAATATGTCTGCCGAGCGATTCAGGAATAGCCAGTAGGGGCATGCATGAGAGCTTCTAAAGCTACTCTTGCACGGACAGTGTTATGGTATGCAAATTACCTCATTTGCTGCTGAAAGCTATGCAAATGAAGTAAATTTGTGATCCAGGAACCACTAATTTGTCCGTGTAAGAGTAGTGTTATCTGCAGAAATGTACTCCGTTGGTAACGGAGTACCGTTCTGCAAATAGCTAAACGGAGCTATGACAGCTCCATATAAAGGATGCATCTAGTAAAGGAAGCATGCCAATGGCCAAATATAAGGCCATTGGCATTTGCAAATGTTGTAAATCCTTAAAATCCATTTTTTCCCCCAATCACCAATGTTTAAGCGTAGTGCAGCGTTGCGCAAACATGCTGCGCTTTAAAAAAAAAAGGGAAAAATAGCCCAAATGTGCTTTTACACTAAAAAGCATGTTCTGCTATGCAGGTGAATGGCAGGCTGCAAACAACATGGCCACTGAGTAGTGGTTGCTAAGGGGGGGGAGCTCAGTGTGAGAGATGTAACCAAGCATTAGTAGGCAATCCTATGCAAATGAGGATAAGGATAGTCAATCCCAATTTTCACTGGCATGTGAGCCATGTCCCTAGAGTGTAAGTGTAGGAGTAGGGTAGTAGTCGAGTAGAAGATAGGTGACATCATGTGGGGTATGTCTGAAACACTGTAAGGTGAATGGAGCACAGTGGCATGTGTTTGCCCTGAGTTGCTCAGGATTGCAAGAGGCGTATTTACAGTGGTAGTAGCTGAAAACAAGAAACCAAAGGCGTACGCCGTGGATATATCAGAAATTTATTGTAAACGGGCATATAGCGTGTGCACGCATGTAGTCGAGTGTGTGCATGCGTGTAGGCGAGTGTGCGCTTTTGTGCGCGCATGTGCGCTTGTTTGTGCACCGCTGTCCCTTGTGGAAACAGAAAGGGAAAAAGGAAGGAAAAGAAGTAGTAGGAAGTTAACCAAGGAGAACTAGCAGAGCTGCCAGGTGAAATATATCACAATCAGCCAATTACACAGGCAGTCGACTAGCCCAGCCCAGCCCAGCAATTTAAACTCTGCAAACAGCAGTCTAACCTGTTTTTTTCACAAGAACTCTGCAACACTACAGTTTAGAAAGAGTGAAAACTCAAAAAGCTTAAGGCTGACAAAAGGTTAGGGGCTGCCATTGCTATTATAAACCAACATGTGCAAGGTGCTGAGGGTGGTGATGTTGTGAATGCTGCTGAGCAACCCACAGTGAGGAGACGGAGAAGAGTGTACAGACCCAGGGTAACCTACCAGGGGCTAAATGACCTGGAGATAGTGGAGCGCTATAGAATGGACAGAGACCTCCTGCAGCAAATTGTTGAGCTGTGCCGGCCACACCTCACACACAGAACCAACAGAGGGGAACCCATCCCAGTGGATACAAAGGTATGTGTTGGCCTATGAATACTAGCCACAGGTACCTTCCAGAGACCAACTGGTGATATGATGGGGGTTTCACAGGCATCAGCATCCAGGGTACTGCACCAGTTCCTGGATGCCATGTCAGCACATGTCGGTGAGCATGTATATTTCTCCAGTTCCAGTGAGGCATTGGCCAGCAATATGCGTTTCTTCCACCAAATAGTAGAATACCCTGAGGTGGTGGGTGCAATAGACTGCATGCACATACACATCAAAGCACCACCTGGTGAGTTGGGTAGAGTCTACATCAACCACAAGGGCTTCCCCTCCATCAACTGCCAGGTTGTGTGCGATGCCCAGGGCATAATAATGAATGTGTGTGCTGGCTGCCCTGGAAGCTATCACGATTCCCACATCTGGCATCTGACGCAGCTGTACCAGAGATTTGCCAATGGGGACATCCCTGATGGTCACCTAGTGGGGGATGCTGGATACGCACTGGAGCTGTGGCTGATGACACCCATCAGAAATGCACACACACCTGAACAAGAACTCCATAATGAGGCACATGCACAAACAAGAAACATAACTGAGCATGTGTTTGGGATGCTCAAGTCACAGTTCCAGTGCCTGGACACATCCGGTGGAGCCTTGCAGTACTTGCCAACTACATGTACCCAAATTTTCATGGTATGTGCCATGCTACACAATATGATCCTGCAAAAACAGCTGCAGCAGGAACAGCATGGGGCAGGGCCAAACAGCCCCCCACCATTGCCAAGGCCTGCACAGGCACAGCGTGACTTGGAGGAGGAACAACCTGAGCCTGCCCCAGTAGGCAGAAAGAGGCATGCTCAGTATGCCCTGGCCTTGGCAAAGAGGCAACACATAGCACATACACTGACTCAGTAGGAACCCTGGAAATGACACCTCTCTGACTCGCACATACAATAAAAGGGATGCCTAACTTGACACTACCTGTTTTCAAACATGTATAGGGAGTGTATAATGTGCATCCGACATAGGCAGCCCTGCAGCACCACCTGAGGCATGATTGCCCTATATTAAGCAATGTAAAGCAGTGTTAAGCACATTTTATCACTATTTAGCATATTTAAGCACAATTGCGCGGAGCTGCATGCCGCACAAACTAGCGCAATGTTGGGCAACATTGGGCAACATTGGGAAATGTTGGGCAATGTTGGGCAAAGTCAGGCAAAGTTGGGTAAACACACTCACACCTGCTTTACTGTTCCTTAACCAGTCAGGTCTGCCCAGCAGGAAAATAAAAAGCAGTGACAGGGATCGAACTCAGGATACTGTGCACTATAGTCACAGTACTGAGCCACTAAGCCATGACAGCATTTCACTGGCACAGACACAGCAGGGCAATTGTAGACTAACGCAAACACAAACAAATGCTGTATCATGCCCTCTGAACTTCCCCCCAGGCCTATGCAGACAGATAACAGCAGGCCAGGCAGTGTGATGTGGGTTGGGTAGGCTATGAAGTCACAAACTAATATACGTGAAATTGGAAGCTAAGTTCTGTAGTACAGTAGTATGCCTCAAGCCAGTATGATAGGCAACAGTACAGACTGAAATGGAGTTCCTGACATAGCAGTACAGGCCTAGCAAATGTGTATAAGCGTGAGGTCAACCCCTCATCCAATATACACCCACAGTAACAATCAGGTGTGCCCCCTGGGTAGAAATGTACAAATAATAGCTGTTCCCCCTGTATGTAGAAATGTTGATAAGTCTATGCAAAGTGACTCATGGAAGCCCTGCAGGCACAGCGTGCTTTCTGTCAATGTACAACACAAAGGTGATCCCTGAAGTAAAAAAAAAACTTGATTTTCCACACACATATAGTATATATGTCCATACTGGGCATGCTCACACACTTCAACAAATTTAGCAAATCTCAGTCAGCAACATACTGAAAGGTCATACTGGGCATGCTCACACACTTCAATAAATGAAGCAAATGTCAGTCAACAACATACTGAAAGGTCATACTGGCCAAGCTCACACACTTAGGCCATGTCAGAGTACAGCAGTGGGCCACACATATCTGCCAGTTGCAGTTCTCACCCCAGAAACATGTCACTATTCACCAATCCTGCCTTGCGCACACAGTGGTATGAAAACAGACCCATATAATATATTGGACTCCTGTCATAATCAAACTATGTACTACAAGTACTGAACTTGTTCAGAGAAAGTGAAATTTCAAAGAAGACCAATAAATCTCCGATCAGTATTATCAATAAACAATGAGCACTCCTAACATTATCCAATCCATGTTCTGGCAAAAATATTGTCAAAGGGTCCATAGAGAACCATGAAGCTTTCTTTTGCAATGTCATAAATATCAATGTAAACACATATATGTTCTGAGTCAGTGCAAACTGTAAATGAATACATGTACATGACTGACACTGCCAACATCTTGTCAGACAGGTTCATACATATTTACCCCCCTCTCACTGGCAAAAGGGCCCATTATCATACATGGAGACTGTGAAAACCCAGAAATCACATATACAATGGTTAAACAGCACTTTCCAAACCTATAAACACGGCTTCTATGGGATGACATGGCTTCCCTAGCTGTGTCATATGTGAACTCCAAAACAAACAGACCCTGCACCTGAACAGTCTGTTGAGACTCACCCTCTGTACAGGATATGAGACCGTTGAATGTGTTACAGCAACATTTGGCACACGCCACAAGTGTTGGTGCACAACAGACCATATGAACTATTGTCTTATAAGCCTATTAAGCCTGATCTGCAAGGCCATGGAGTCCATCATGATGGAACTCATAAACAGAGCTATTGTGAGCCTACAAACACCCAACCCTACCAATTCCATTTTGGTCAGGGGCAGATCACGGTTCCCAAACCTGCAAGACTGTTTTCAAGGCAGTCACCCAGGACATACAGCAATGAAATGAGCTACA
This sequence comes from Protopterus annectens, assembly GCF_019279795.1. Lineage (NCBI taxonomy): Eukaryota > Metazoa > Chordata > Ceratodontiformes > Protopteridae > Protopterus > Protopterus annectens. The sequence continues at coordinate 505,721,920 of NC_056730.1, read as the reverse complement.
CACGTCCCACATAGACCTTGGAAAGCCCTCTTCCAACATCCCAGACACATGTCGTATCCACAAAATCAACAACCAGTGCATAAATATGTATGTCATCTGATGGATTGCCAACTGGGGCACAGATAGAGCCCACAAGGTAAGAATTGTGGTCTCCTGTTCAAGCTGGTAACAACCGCTGTCCCCCATGGCTCAGTTCTGGGCCCCCTCCTGTCTGGTGTATACTTTTCAGAAATACAGTCAAACACGAGGGCTATGTTTAGCAAAGTTTGTGGATGACTGCAAAAAAGTTGTCATAATCAATGTGTGGGACAACAAAGACATCCTTAAAAAGGGTCTCAGTCAGACATATGTGGTGTAAAAATATGGCCTCGAGCTACAGTCATACAAATACCACATAGGTGCCAACACCCTAAATATGGAGGTGATAATAAGGGATCTATGGACACATCTGGATAGTCATCTCTACTTCCAGAAACATATTCACAAAGTGGTTAGAAAATCATGCTATGTGTTCCCACAAACTGCCAAGGACTTTGCATGTAGGTCAAAGGAGGTTCCCTCTACTCATCAGTCATCAGACCCGTCAGACAGTACCACAACACACCTGCGATGAATCTGACTAGGAACCTTCAGCAGCTGGAAAGACCACTGAAGTACCTCAACAAGAGGATTACTGGCCTCAAACAGTTGCTCCATGCAACCAGACTGAATTTAACTCAATCTGTGCTCTGTTGCATACTGTCTACTCAGGAGATCTATGCCCAACAGACAGGTCCATGTCCAATGGAGAACTGATGTACATGCGCTATCTGAAGTAAACCCAAGCTCATTGTACCACATGCTCTAGGGATATCATCATCACAACATTAAATAGAACATGTTGGAGGGATACATGACTAACTCACAGACTTCCCTTGCTTTGGAACAGGCTCCCAACCGACATTAAGCCGAGCCCCTCACTGACACTCTTACAGAGGAGTCCTGATGAGTGTATGTGAAACTGAACTGTCACACCATGGATCACTTCATCAGCTCTACCACACAGAGGCCTAGGGAACTAACTCCATGGGTGGTGATAGCTGCACACTCTGGCCATACTAATATATGCCTTCAGGCAGATAGCCTATCACCTACTTATGTATATATATATATATATATATATATATATATATATATATATATATATATAGGGAGAACACAGTATAATAAGCCAAAGATGGATGGGCAGAGATGTGTGTAAGAGGGTGACCATGACAGGGAGCCATCCAGGACTGTCCCACCCAGCACACATCCCAATGTCACGAAAGACATGAGGTGCACACCTCTCCCACTCTACATAACAGCCACCAGTATCTGTAAGCATTACAGTGTATGTGGTCCATGTGCCTGCTGTACAACATGACTGTACAATGAAGCACACATCTACTATCTGTAGACATGTACTTGTCACATAGGTCCATAGGTATGTAGTAGACTATCTCCACAAAGCCATATATAAGCCTACGCAAGTTGTGCAGCTTTCACCACACCACTGGGTAGTCCCCCAAGGCCTAGTTCTAATAGTTAGTACCCTAAGCCCCTTTCTAGTGGGGCTGCTGATTTGATGCCTGGCATGAACTGTCTGTTCCCCATCCACTCATCAAGGTTCCAATTGAAGAGTGTCAGCGAGGGGTTATGTCTGATGTACATTGGGACTCTGTTCCACAGTATGGTAAGTATCTGGGATAGTACTCTATCCCACCAGCATGTTGTATTCATCGTTCTGATGAGGTTCATATCCCTGGAATGTGTAGGGTGACTCAATGTTGTTATGTGTAGATGGAGCATGTTCAACAGTTATGTGTTGGACATGGCTCTGTATGTTAGGCAGAGTGTGCCTCTGAGTAGGTGGTATGCAACGAAGAACAGATCAAGTTTTACCAGTTGTGTTGCATAACACAACTGTATGAGGCCAGTAATCCTCTTGGTGAGGTACCTATGTGGTCTCTACAGCTGCTGGATATGCTAAGTCAAGTACATCCAAAATGATGCACTGTACTCAATGATGGGTCTGATGATGTAAGAGTAGAGTGCCAACACTACCTCTTTGGATCCTGATGCAAACTCTTTGTTGATTAGGTGGGCCACATAGGATCTCCCAATCATTTTGGCAACATGGTTGTCAAAGGAAAGATGACTATCTACTTGTGTCCCCAGATCCCTTATCACCTTGTCATTTTCAAGGGGGTAACACCCATGTGGTAGTTTGTGGGTATTTTGTTTTCAACAAAGAGGATCACTATGCATACTTCCACAGTGAGCTTGAGGCCATGATTCTGACACCACACATCTGTCTCATAGAGTCCCTTCTGGAGAATCTGTCTGTCATCTGGGGAATATATTATGAAAAAAACTTTACAGTTCCCAGGAAACGTAGTCAACCACAACTCTCCTGTGTTGGCATGTACATTTGAGAAGTCTATACCAAACAGGAGGGACCCCAGGACTGAACCCTGGGGGACACCAGTCATTATCGGTGTAGAGTCTGACATGTAGCCAGCAACTCGTAATGTGTGGGATCTATCTGTGAGCCAGTTTGCAATCCATCTTGTGATGTATGGATTCATGGGCAGGTTGTTGAGTTCATCTATGATACCTGACTGGGGAATGGTGTCAAAGGCCTTAGCGAGGCATAGGTAGGCTGTGTGGATCTCATTTCAATCATCCGTAGCCTGGGTAAGTGTCAAAGAGATCCTCCCAGTTCAGGAGGTGTGGTCTGCCTTTGACCAAGCCAAACTGTGTGTGCTCAACTGTGTGAAGGTTCCCAATCTCTGTATTGCTGACTTCCATTATAATTTGCTCCATTGCCTTGCAGAACACACTTGTCAGGCTCATAGAGCATGAATGCCAAGGGGTTTTTGTGGCCCCACACCTGTGTAGTGTGAAGAATGTTGCTGTGCAACATTCTATGGGTACATATTCTGTAGAGAGCATGTAGAGAGAGGTGTAGGTATCCTTGATGCATATGGATACATCCTCACCCTATGTGCTATGATTCAGGTTCTGATGCTGGAAGGTATGGAATGAGTAGTATCCTGGTAGTGCTGGTGTGCTGTCTGCAGCCTTGAACTAGGTTACCGATACTGCACAGATATCAATATTCTCCATAATGAGAAGTGCCTCGAGTGTGTGCATCTGGAGGCTAAGACTTCTGGCAATGAGTAGCATTTAGCTCACTTTGTGGTTATTTGTGTTAGTTATGGGGTGTGGTTTGGCCTGCGTGACCGGTGTTCCACACCTGACGTCAGCACCTCATTGGTCCCATCTGGCCATAGGCTAATCACCCTATGTATCCACATTCTGAACCCACACCCCCATTAAGGAAACCATGTTAAAAAATGTCTCCAAAGCTAACACAGAAGTGCTGAACTGCAGGACATCCATGCAGATGGACAATACTGTTACGACTACTGAATCCTTCATAATTGCACTTCATAAGCACTTACATGACTGAATGCATCATGCTATCCCAAACAGAACCAAGATACTAACCTCCAAGAAAAGGAAGACAATCTGGTGTTCCTCTGCCATAAACAAACTGCACAACAGAAGGAAAATACTGTTGCAAAACAAGGTAAAATCCCGTGAGGGGAGGAGCTCCATGGTCCATATCAGTAAGAAGCTGTGATCCATGATAAAATCCTACAAAGCTAGTTATGAAAACAAACTCAACACTGATTCTAAAGACAACCACAAAGCATTCTATAGCTATGTCATGAATGTCAATGTCAACACTCAGATCGGCTCTGAGTTACAGCACAATGGCACAAAATATACAGACCCAACTGATATTGCCAACATCCTGGCAGATAGGATCAGTGCTAACTTGACCCCCCCTCACCCATGAAAGAGCACATCTCTATAACGGAAGACTGAAAAGTTGCTGTCATCATGGCTGCACAGGTAAAAAACACTCTCCAAAGCCAGGGACACAGCATCCATGGGACCAGATAACATCCCAGGTTGTGGTCTACACAAACTACAGAACAAACAGACACCACACCTATGTATCATGTTCAGTCATAGCCTCACCTCAGGCTTTGTGCCTGCTGAATGGCACACAGCGACGGTTATCCTACTACACAAGGGGGGAGCCACCATGGACCCCAGGATCTAGTGGCCCATTAGCCTGATGAGCCTGCTCTGCAAGGCCATAGAATGTATCATCATATAACTGATAAAAAAAGACATTGGTAATCTCCAAACACTGGACCACAACCATGTTGGGTTTGTAAAAGGCAGATCATGTCTCCTAAGCCTGATAGACGTCATTGAAGCAGTCACCAGAACCGTATACAAGGGTAAGGTGGTTCACACAGCCTATGTAGATCTTGCCACGGCTTTCAACACCATCCCCCACTCTGGAATTATAGATAAACCCACTAAACTAGGTATAAATCGCTATGTCACAAGATGGGATGCCAACTGGCTAACTGACAGAACACACACTGTGAAAGTAGCAGACTCCAAGTATGACATTAGACCAGAGACAAGTGCAGTACCACAGGGTTCAGTCCTGTGTCCTGCCCTGTCTGAAATCTACTTCCCTGAGGTAAACTTTAACATGGAAGGTCTGTGGCCAATGAAGTTTCCAGATGACTGCAAACTAGGAGCCATAATCAAAACTACTGAAGATGTGGACATCCTACAAAAGGGCCTCACTGAGACAGATGCCTGGTGTCAAAGCCATGGCGTCAAGCCCAATGCCAAAAAGTGCATTGTCATCCCCTCTGGTAAAAACTCTGTAGCCATGAACTACAACATAGGCGGTAGTATACTTAAAATTGAAAGTGTAATAATAGACCTTGGGTCACAGGTGGACAGTGGACACACCTGTGGTAATCACATCCCCGCAGTAGTCCGGAAATTCTTCTACATGGCACACCTCATCACAAAAGGTGTCTCATGCAGGATAGAAGAGGACATTGTTTCCCTCTACTTATCACTCACTAGATCCATAATAGAGTACAACGCCCCTTTTGCTATGTACCTCACAAGACATCAACAACAACTGGAAAGGCTGCAGAAATACCTCACAAATAGCATTAGTGGCCTGAAATACATGCCATACACAGACCTTCTCAAAATGCTCAAGTTGTACTCTCCCACATATCGCCTACTCAGAGGTGATCTCTGCCTAACATACAAAGCTATGTCAAGCACAGAGCTGTTGGACATGCTCCACGTAAAACACTCACAATCCCTCTGATCTTCGGCCCCAAAACCCAGAGTGAAATACAAAAGGAAGTGGTGTATCCATTTACCTTATGGATACCCACCCTTTCAGGTTAGTGGCACAGCATGAGGCCTTGGAGACCATGCAAGTGCAACTAACATTGGCAAAGCTGCTTATCAGATTGTAGACTGCTACAGATCACCTACCTTGTCTCAGGAACCTCACTCAGTATTTCTGAGAACAGTGGAAAATATGAAGGTCCTACCAAACACCATTATATGAGGAGAGTACAACTACCAAAACACTGACTGGGAGAATTACTCGTGTACAACGTCCTTTGGCCAATGCTTCCCAGAGTTTAAAAACTCAAATGCTCTGGAACAGCTGGTTACCACACCCACTAGAGGTGACAACATACTGGACCTGATCATCACCAACATGGGGTACCAGTGTTCCACAACAGAGTTAAACCCCTCGCTGGTAATATCAGATCATAAAGTAATCACACTGGACATCCACATCACACCCCCCCACAGTCAAGGAAACCACTGTGAAGAAAGTCTCTAAAGCAAACAGCACACTTCTCAAGACCAAAGTGGAAAGTTCAAAAGCACCCTTTCTATAGGATAATGCTATACAATCTGCAGAATCATTTACAAGTGCATTCTATGAGCATCTACAGGAATGCATGGATTGAGACATGCCAAATAAAACCATGATGCACTCCTCCAAAAACAGGAAACCAATCTGGTGGTTGTCGCACATAAATAAGCTATACAACAGAAGGAGGGAACGAACACACGATAGAGCAAACTTCACATAAGGAAAGGCATCACTAATCATTATTAGGAAGAAACAATGATCGCTCATAAAATAATCCAAGGCCAGTTTCTAAAGACAAATTGTCAAGGAATGTAAGAATAACAGCCACAAAGCCTTCATTAGCTATACCAAACATTTATGTGGAACTATCAAAAATGCTGTCAGCTACTGCAAAATGGAAAAAAGATACACTGAACCAACTTACATTGCCCACATCCTGGGGGACAAGTTCAGTGCAAACACCCCCCCCCACATCACCCTCAAAAGGGCCTGTGTCCATCCCAGAAGAATGCAGAGCACCAGACGTCATGGACATCCAGGTAGAAACAGCCCTCTCCAAACCTAAGAACACAGCATCAATGGGACTGGATGGTGTCCCAGGCTGTGACTTACACCAGCCCCAAAAGGAAATACACCCTCACCTACATTCACTGTCCAGACTCAACCTTACCACGGGCTATGTACCCAAGGAATGGCATACAGCAACAGTCATCCAGCTCCACAAAGGGGATGCCACAACAGAACCAGGAAACCATTGCCCTATAGGCCTACTCAGCCTGGTCTGTAAAGCTATGGAGCAAATTATCATAGAACCCATAAACAGAGACAATGGGGACCTCCAGACACTGGACTCTACCCAACTTGGCTTTGTTAAAGGTAGATCCTGTCTCCTAAACCTAGATGACTTCTTTGAAACAGTTACCAAGGACATAGATGGAGGTGAATTTAGTCCACACAGTCCACCTGGACCTCACTAAGGCCTTTCGACACCATTCCCCACTCTGGCATCATGGAAAAGCTTACCAGCTTGAACGTTAACAGCTATGTTACAGGATGGGTGGCCAACTGGCTCACAGATCAAACACACATGTTCAGAGTTGTGGGTGACGTGTCTGACTCTAAACCAGTCACAAATGGCATCCCACAGGTATTGGTCCTGGGACCTCACCTGTTCAGTAGATACTGCTCAGAGGTACAGGCAAGCACGGGAGGAGTATGGCTGAACAAGTTTGCAGATGACTGATAACTGTGGTCCATAATCGACTCCACGGCTGACACAGACATCCTACAGAAGGGTTTTACAGAGACAGATACCTGGTGTCAAAACAATGCCCTCAAGCAGAATGCCAAATAATGCATAGTCATCCCCTTTGGATAATACAAAGTGCACACAAATTACCACATAGGTGGGAATCCAGTATGTACGGAGAATGTGATTATGGCCCTGGGGACACAGGTAGACAGTAAACTCTCCTTTGATGATCACATTGCCAAAGTGTCTACAAATTCCTTCTATGTAGCCCACCTAATGTCACCTAATGTAATCCACTTTGTCTAGTCTGATGATGTCACCATCCTACAAATATACCTGTGGAAGGAAGAGCTCTCAGTAATGTGTATAGTGCGTCGTGTAAATGTGTACTGCTCTAGTATCATTCGGTAGGGGTTTGAATACTGCACTTGACAACTATATGAGTGTGTGTGTGTATCTCCTTGTAGATGTGCAACCTTTTTGGAGACAACTACAACACCTTAAAAGTGGTATACTTATCTTTGTCAAGTCTGATGATGTCACCATCCTACAAATATACCTGTGGAAAGAAGAACCCCCAGTAATGTGTATAGCACATTGTGTAAATGCATATTGCTCTAATATCATGAAGTAATTAGGCAGGGGTTTGAATCCTGCACTTTACAACTGTATGATTGTGTGTGTGTATCTCCTTGTAGAAAAGCACCTTTTTTGGAGACAATGACAACACCTTAAAAGTGGTATACTTCTCTTTGCCAAGTCTGATGATGTCACCATCCTACAAATATACCTGTGGAAAGAAGAACTCCCAGTAATGTATATAGTGCATCATATAAATGCGTACTGTTCTAGTATCATGAAGTAGTTTGGTAGAGGTTTGAATCCTGCACTTGGTGAGTGTGTGTATGTAACACAGTTGATCACTGTGTTGTGGTTTTGCTTTTACTACTGTATGACATATCACAATGACAACAGTATGTGCATTGCACGTCAGGTAGCTGTGTGGCAAATTCATATAAGTACATGTGACCTCAATTATTTCAGAGGTGGGAACCCTGGTTTCTCCATGAACACATCTGTTATCTTTTCCAGAGTGTGCTGCTGCTTTCCAGACCTTAGGTCACATCTGTATGCTTGTGACAATCCCAGCCACTGCAGTGATCCCTGGCCTAGGTCATCTGTGTCACTCACACTCATTACAGTTTCTATTGAATAGTGTGAGTGAGGGTTTATGCCTGAGGTACATTTCAGACCAGTTTAAATGCAGCAAAGACTGTCAATAATGGCTATACATTATAGGTGTACAACAACCTTTCTGAATATGCATGCAGACCCCTTATTGCTTATGTGATTCACCGAGGGATTTCAAAATACCTTTGGAAATGTGATTACCAAAGGAGAGATGATGTGACACTTGGCTGTATGCACACATCGGTACCTGTCAACATGTTGGGGGCTACTACCTATGTGGTACTGTGGGGATACTATGTTTTGTAAAGGTGGATGACCATGCTTTAGTTGGCTTATAGTTTTACAGCTTGGGTTTGACAACAGGTATCTGTCCGTATGATACCCTTGTAGAGGATGTGTGTGTCATCTAGAGAATGCATTATAGGCCACAGTTTGCATTCCCAGATGTGGACGGACATATCCCTACTGTGTTTGCTTGTACCTAAGTGAGCTATATGGCAATCAGGAGTGGTCCCAGGAATGAGTGCAGGTGAACACCACTGGTTACTGTCATAGTATAGTTCCTGAAGGGTACAAATGTTACTGTGCGCCCTACATCTGTCTGTCAGTTGTCAATACATCATCTAATGATTGTTTATGGTCAGGCTGTAGAGGTTATGCATACTACCAGAATGCAAACCAATGACAGATAGTAACAGTATCACCCACAGCACAGTGTCAAACCATATCATATACACATGTGTACCCAAGTTCCAAAATGTGTGTAGCACAATGCATATAGGCCACCAATAGAAACTATGGAGTGTTAACACTCTGTAATACAGGACATGTTACCTTGCCCATGTGTCCACTATGCACGTACATGCAGATAGTGCACCTTCACCATGTTCACAAATGTACACCTGCAAACCTGTGCTGCACACATCCCACGCGTACTGTCCACTCTCTAACACATGCTGCCAATGCTACACATATCAGCCAAGTGGCATGTGGGTGGACAATACACTATTGGGATTAACACTGGTGTAAACAATACTACATTGACAATCAGAGCTTTAATGCATCATGGGTGCTCAGCTACACCTTCAAGGATAACATTACACTTCACTGCTGACAACATGCTAACATTGCTATACTGCCATAAAGTCACCCTGTGCATCAGCACCATGTTAGCCTGTTGCTGCATCAATCTTACAGATGACAGGAGGTGGCACAGGTTTCATCATATGCACAGGGTGTGTTGTTGGTTTGCCAGAGGCCTACATTGAGCCATACAATCGACATGTGTGTGTGTGTGTGTGTGTGTGTGTGTGTGTGTGTGTGTGTGTGTGTGTGTGTGCGTGTGTGAGGGCCAGGAGTACTGGTATGGGCCAATGTTGATGTAATGTGTGCGGGTATGTGTTAGCCCTAGGTGTCTGGTTTATGTGTGTGTGTGTCTGCATGCACACAGTTCCACCATGTGGCTGCCATATACGGGGATTTGTGGGACAGCCACAGACTGTGCCTGCCAGGCTTTACAGATCACCGTCTCTGGCCATGGATATGGTACCTGTACCTGGCAGGGGTGCTACTGACAGTATCAGGTACTGAGCCAGACTAAGAACTACCCTCAGAGGTAGACATACGTACACTGGAGCCAGGTCCTTGCTGGGACTGTCCAGAGCCACATGGACGTGGTCTTCTAGGATGGTCTATGGACAGCCCATCCCCAACATTGCTGGGGCTGGTACTGGCACTATGGGAGTGGCTGTGACTTGAGGGACATCTGTGGCGACTACCAGCTGCTGATGTTGCTGGCATATGTCCACATCGACGTCTCACCCATCCCGCACTGTCCTGACACATGGACATGACATTGTGGAGGACATCTAATGTCTCATCCCAATGTCTATCCATGACCTCAGTGTAATTATGGATAGCACCTGCTAGGTCATGGATACTGTCATGTGTTATATACAGTGTTATGTGCCCTCTGTGCCCTTAGTCCCTGTCTGATATACCGTTCCATATGTGCCTGTGCCTCCATGACAGCCTGGAACATGCGTGAGGTTGTAAGACCTGTGGCACATCTGCCAGGGGCATGATGACCAGCACGAGAACCCCTGGACATCTGCCTATGTGGTACCATCCCAGACCTCTGGGTATGGCTGCTGTGTCCGTATGCATGTGCCATAGGTACCACACTGCCTGGCCATTGCCGACTGTAGACTGTCCCTCAGCTAAGGGCATTGGTGATGAGGGATGTATTGGCAGTATGACTGTGTGAATGGATGGGGTGGACAGCTGTGTATTGTCAATTGGTGGCCCAACGACAGACCCTGGCAAACATGCCTGTGCCTCAACACACCTATCTTCATTATCACGATTTAACTCAGTGACATCAGATTCCCTGCTGCAGTGAACCAGCCCAACCTCAGCACCTGTGACAGGAAGACAGGAAACACACTTTACGACCTGTACATGATGTCAGAACACATGCACACATGAACACATGAACACATGCACCCATGAACACATGCACACATGCACACATGAACACATGCACACATGAACACATGAACACATGCACACATGCACACATGCACACATGCACACATGTACACAAATACATACCTCACTAAAGCAGAGACACACACACACACACACACACACACACACACACACACACACACACACACACACACACACACACACCACCAGCAATCCAGACCATACCCAATAGCAGTTGATGGTGGGGTACAGTATCACAAGACAAACAGTCATATCACACGTGTCAGCATGGAGGACGTGTGTTGCTCAACAACATGCAGTGCGAGTGCAGACAGTCCTTGTTAATAACAGTATACATGGCTTTGATGCATGTGTGTTGTTGTTCAGTGATTGTCCTCACCCTGGAATGCAATGTGTACATGGACACAACATTGCTGTGCAAGTATTACAAGCTCTTCAATGTGCTGTGCACCATCACTCACAGGTATACATACCATGGCTGGATGTTTATCTGTGTGTCACATAGATATCTGTTACTGATTAGAGCATCTGTGTCTTTAGCAGGTAATTGTGGACACCGGTTTAGCTCATGCATGCTATGTATACACACAGGATGAGTTGTGCGTGTATACCTGATGGAATACCATTGCCAACATAGCCATTGTACAGTAGTTATGGTGAGTGTAGAACATATTGTGGACATGCCAGTGCCAGCCATGAGATGGCATGCTACAACACAACTGCAACATTAAACATCACACATACCCAATGTGTGTCATGTGACCTATACACTCACTAGCATTACAAGACATATATGTGTCACTTTATGCAAATGGTGATTGCTATGCATATTGTGTATAGGTGCATATGTTTGCACACACACAATACTGAGGTGTATAGCAATGAATGCTATGTGTAGTACTGTGGTTACTGTAACTGGATGGCGTGTTTTACCATGAGCCATCATCATGCAGCATCATGTGGTCACTCAAGGCTACATATGTGTACCAGACCGGCACCTATCATGCTGTACCTGAACCGCAGTACCATGGCTACATTCACCATTTCACAGCCAGTTGTTACATGGGTTTGTAAGGTGCCCAATAGGGAGCATTGCCTAACATGAATGTGTTGTGTGTTGGAGTGTGTTGCACTGCCCCATGATAGGCCTCTACCCCTCAGGTATAGTATGTGTGCTGTGTGGATGAAATTTGGGATACTGGAGTGTGACCTTACAGCATGTGTCTGAATATGCCATGTGTAGCATATTAACATGTACTGCGTATGACGGAGTTGTGTATGTCATGTGCATGTGTATCGACTGCTTATCCAATGTCCACTATAGTGTAGCCACAATTGTTTGGGATGCTCTGTGTATTGCATGTGTTTGAGGCAGCCACTCACATTACTGAGATGTGCATAGTCTCACAGCAAACATGCACAGCATGCATTATGCGTAGGTGTGTTACATGTGTACATTGCCTACACCTCACCTATGACATGCACATTTTGTTAGCAATATTAAATGTAGAACACACTCACCAGCATGGGGCTGCTGCATTGCTGTCACACCAGAGGGACCTACAAGGATATGAATCAGTTTGTCAGTGGCAACAACTGTGGCATTGTTACTGTGGGTTGGCAATCTTACAGTAGAACAATGGTTGACAGTCACAGGCCAAAACATCATGTTCCAAATAATCAGTATTGAACACCAGGCCCACATCTTCTAACTACACAGTACACATCTCACATATGCAGGATCTAACAATAGAGGTAACAGTAGTCTACAGATATGCCATCTTACCTGCACGCTCCATGTGAACTTGCTGGGGGACTCCGGCCTCCATGATGATGCATGTGTGCTGTTGTTGTTGTTGGCTGGGAGCCCCCAGGCTCAGGAGCAGCTCCTCCACTCTGGTGAGGGGGGGATGGGTGGCAACCCCACCACCTGTGGCAAGCTGTTGCCTATGGACATCAGACGCATGCTGCCGGACATGTCTAAGTAAATCACTGCAGTGATGTCATACCTGCTCATAAGTCTGGTTATGCATGCCTATTTCATTTATCCTACGGACAACATCTTGCCACAGCGCAGTCCGCTCATGCTGGTCCTGGCTGGTTCTTGAAAATAGCAGGGTGTACTGTTGGATGAGACAGTTGGTTAAAATCTCATCCTCTGCACGGCTATAGGCTGGATTGTGATGGTGGGACATGACCCTGGTAGACAATAAAACAATATGTGTGAGCAAGTCATGTGGCACACTTAACATTCTACAGTACAGATATCACTGAACTGCCATCAATAGCAAACTATTGTCTGTCAGAGGATACAGATTTTCAATACCACATATCAGTGCTCAACCCACAACTGCCTGACAGTGTCTGACACGCTCTATATATTAAAACATTTTCTGCACAGCAACTAAGAGAAACCACTATGTAAGACTATGCAACAGTACATGGCACACTGTATGCAACACAATGCACCACCTAGCCACATGAGGTATATATCAAGCTAATGCATAATGAAATATGTAATCCATTGCAATGATTGTAAAGTCCAGTTACAGTATTACCAGTATACCACACTAGTTGTTGATGGAAAACCCCTGCCTGCAATATGTGCACATTCGTGACTATAGGTGGCATACTGCTGTACTAGACTATACATGTTGCTAGATATGCACTTATATCCTGTAACACACATATGACTGAGGGTATGTTACAGGCATACTCACACACACATCAGACATACATATAGGACACAGAGGTATGGCAACCCAGATGAGCTTTACGTGTGTACCATACAATACTGTGTGTCAGTACTTACAAACCCTTATGCCTGAGGTATGTAATCTATGAGGACTACAGGGAACACACAAAACAGTGTTTCCAAGCAATGTGGACATACACCATACTGTGCTGTTTAGGCCTATAGCTTCAGGTAGTACTACAGTTCATACAGGGGTATGATTCACCAGCAGTACCAATCAATGAGCATACATGTACTGCTTTATCCTCCAATGGCACACCCCAGTTAACACAAAGGGACTACATCAGACCATATGCCATACTGCTTTCTCTGGCTAGCAATAGCATACACATCTTTTGCTGGGATCAGAGCTAGGACACATAATATCATGACAGAAACAGTTTCCCACTAAGCTATCCCACATATACACAACTGTGACACATTCACCAGCACATTCACCATCACACTCAGTCAACCTCACATAGCAATTATTGCAACAAGTACATGTGGGTGTGTATTGGTTCATAGGTAGGTAATAGGCTATTGGCCTTAGGGCCTATAGAAGCCTAGCCAAATGGTACCCTGGCCTTTGACACCCAAGTAATTTCCTTTTATGTGCCCCTGTCAAGCAGAGCCAAAAAGGTGATTCCCAGGGTGTATTTCCTATTTCCCATCCAATCATCAAGACTACTCATGACGAGTGCTACTGAGGGGCTTTGTTTGCTATTGATAGGTAGTTTGTTCCAGAGTATGGGATGTCTCTGAGATAGGAATCTATCCCTCCAGCATGTTCTGTTTATTGAGGTGACAAGGTTTAGGTCCCTAGAGCATGTAGCTCATAGGGATTGTGATCTGTTTACGTGTGGCATGTCCAACAGCTCTGGGTTTGACATAGCTTTGTATGTTAGGCAGAGGTCACCTCTGGGTTGCCGGTTTGCAACACAGTCTAACTGTGGTTTTGTGAGACGGTCTGCATAGGGCATCTGTTTGAGGATAGTATTACTCTTTGTGAGGTATGTCTGTGGCCTTTACAGTTGCTGTAGATATCTTGTGAGGTACATACCAGAAGGGGCATTGTACTCTATAATGAGTTTTGTGAGTGATGAGTAAAGGGGAACACTGACCTCTTTTTCCATAGATGACACAGCTTTTGTGATGAGGTGTACCATGTAGACAGATTACATGACTAGTGTGGCACTGTGATTATCAAGGGGGAGACTACTGTCCATCTGTGCCCCATGGTCTCTTATTACACTTTCGGTGTTAAGTCGACTACCACCTATGTGGTAGTTCATGGGTACAGAATTTTTAGCAAAAGGGATGCCAATGAATTTCAGACATTGAGCTTGAGGCCATGGCTTTGTCACCAGACATCTGTCACAGTAAATATGACTCTCTCTCTCTCTCTCTCTCTATATATATATATATATATATATGTGTGTGTATATATATATATATATATATATATATATATATATATGTGTGTGTGTATATATATATATATATATATATATATATATATATATATATATATATATATGTATATATACATACATATAAACATCCATTGGTGTACATATAGATATACATATAGGCACATATACAGTCCACCTTTCATGATGGGAATATCAATTATGCGAAGTATGTGAGGTATACAGTTGTGTAATGATATTGCACAGTCTTGTGCGAAATGCATTGAAGGTGTTCTCAGCCCATGTGGCTTTAGCAGGCCTCACTGGCTGCAACACTGCAAACCTAACAAATCACACCCACAGCTTTTAACCACCACATGTCATATACCAGCAATGTATGCTGTCTTGTTTGCCACACACTACTACCCACATACAAATATGCACATAACAACCTTCACCAACATATATATGACCTCCCTTCAGAAACAGTTGCAGTATGTCCCTTGCTCTATGCACATGTACAGATGCTAATATATCTGACACAGATATATCTCTCCATATGTGTGTGCCATACACACACAAGGTCCACACTGTTGTAAGTCCCTGGACCTCACGGCTGACCTGTTGGGCCTTGCTGCAACATGAACAGGTGTCACATGTGAGCACACAGTAATATTAGAGGGTGTATACATAGCTGCAAATGCTAGATTAGCATACTAGCCTGGTACAGCAGTTGTCAATGCTAAGCTACATGTTGATATGACTATCATGCATGTGTTACTCTGTCACATTCATGGTTATATAGCTGTATGCGCTACACCCCAAACGGCCATTGTCCACACTACTGTACAGAAGACAGATAACATGGTTCAGATGTTTGACATTTAATGCTGAGCTACATATATCACAGTTATGTCCCACTGCACACAGCTACACACTGATTTGTCCATGGCAGTAGCTATGTAGGGCATCTGTGCATAGATACATATTGCTGCCACATATTGATGTTTCAAAGTATGTAGAGTAGTCTTCAAGTACATCTGCTACATGCCAGTAAATACATATCTGTTACATACCTTTCCTTTGTATGAGTTCATAGTTTTCAGTTTGCTGTATCTTTGGCTTAATGTAATTCTTTTTTTTTATGTATTTTTTTTTTATTTATTAGTCTATTATTATTTTTTTCCCCACTGGTGTGGGTGGGGGTATGAGTTGCTCTCTCTCTCTCTTTCTCTCTCTGTCTCTGTGTCTCTCTCTCTCAGCATCTGCAATGGGATGATTGCATGTGTGGCCAGCAAGTACAGCCTGCTTTTATAGGTATCTGCACATGTGCATGTGATGGCCTCTGCACCAATTGGTGGCCACCATTTGGTAATTGCATGCAGCCTGCTGTGTGGTAATTGCAGTACTCACTGTCATAGCAACCCAATGCTATAAATTGCTATGTCAGGCAGGCGTAGCCCTTTCAGCTTTCCAAAGTGGGGCCCATGCTTGTTTGCTGTGGACACAGTTGTGTAAGTCAGAAGGTTGGTATAGTTCTTATATCTGAAGCTAGGGGTGTAGCTGGTGATATAAATGTTGTACTCAGACCTGAATGTTGCCACTTCCACTACACAGTTGTCAGTGTAGAATTGTACTCACCCCTACAAATGCTAACACAAGATACATGGGAGTATGTAGTTTCTTTTCTACTTATACAATTAACTGCCATACAAAAGTAGTTATTGAGATGTATTAATTTGGCACATGAACTGTTTGTGAACTGCTAAACTGTGAATATTTATTTACTCACTTTTGAACAGTTTGTGTTTTTTAATGTTGACATTAGCACAGGCTGCTCAAGAAAACTGGACAAATTTCAGTACTGAGTATGCCTACCTACATCCTTGATAGACCCTGAACACACAGGTTTATTGTACATTTGGGTAGGGATGCAGAAGGACAGACAGCTTTATGTATTAATGTGTGAACTTTATCTTGCTGGACTTAAAGGGTTGCTGTGTACCTGTTAGTTTACCAAGGCAAGTAGTCTGTCTGTGTAGCTCCCAACTGTGGACCTAGCCAGATGGTAGCCAGAGGTTAGCCTGTTATTCTTTGTGCACCACACCGGTCTTTTCAGCAATGGAACAATAGCATTGTCACAGTTGGTTGCTACCAGTACATTGCTACATCCCTTGGTATTTCAGTGTTGTACTCCTACATAAGGGTATGCTTCTGGAACTCCTTCCAAAGCTATTTGCACAGTGTGTAACAGCAGAATAGCTGATATGCCTGTGTGTTTCTGCCTCTGCCAGGCCTCTCAAACACTCAGGTACATATTTGAACAGACTCAGGGAAAAGTAGGTCGAAGTGAGGTACACCTTTACAATATTAGAAACATTAGGTTGAGACTTTGAGAGAACCAGAGCATATGGATTAATACACATTTCCTGAAGTACAAGCAGTGTCTAACTCTTACTTATTGTCATTATTCATTAAGTGTAATTCACCACCTTTCGTCTTAACTTCAGTAGCTTGCAGTGGGATTCAGGGGGACACAGCTAAAACCTGTCTCGGAATCAGGGACATACCTGAAAATTAGTCACAGTTGGGAAGTATGGCCTCTGCCCTAATCAGATATGCTAGTGTTTGTCCTGCTATGATACTGTGTGGGGGTTGTAAAGTGCTGCTGTAACATTATTTCCTGCTAGAATGGCTGGTTCTCTTTTCACAGTCATGTAATGCAATTCCACAAGAACTGCTGGTAAAGATCCACAGAACAGGATTTGTGTTATGGCATTCCTATTTGTCCTTTACATTCACTCATTCTGATGCATGATATATTGATTTCAGCACCAATTTGCTGTATGTTTACCATGGCTCAGTGGCACTTCATACAGTCTAGTGTGTACAAGGTCCGGGGTTCGACACTGACAGAGGTATTTTATTTTGCTGCTGAGCAGAACAAGGGCCCTGACATACAGAGTGACCAATGCACTTTTAAGCAGTTGTAAGCGGGTTTGTGTGGGTTTGCGCGATGCTTAGCAAAGTGCACACAAGCTTAGCTAAGCGCACACAAGTGCACACAGGTGCACACACGTGCAAACCCGCTAACTACTGCTTAAAAGTGCTTACTCCCGCTAACCCCCGCGCTCATTTCTTTGAAAGAAAAGAAAATGGGGAGATAGGAAAGTGGTGAAAATGGGGTACAAAGAGGGAAAGACAGTAGGGAAAACAGCTCAGGATGTGCAGGGCGGGTGTAGGGAAGGCCCATAGCTGCCCATTTCTTTAACAGCAAAAGCTGTGCATATGCAATAATTTTGGAGTGAAATATGAAACCTTCAACCCATGTGAGAGGGGTGAGGACAACAAAGTGTGTTGTACTGCCAATTAAATATCAGTTTATGTGTCTAGCGGACATGTGTGCAAAATGGATAGCTATGTATGGGGCATAATATAAAATCCCCCTTTTTTTTTTCAGGTGAGAGTGGAATGTGGGGTAGGGGAAGTAGGTATATTTGGGGAGGTAGGTTGGGGAGGTACACAGACAAGACAAATGAGATGCATACAGGGGCAGAATATGACATGTGGTGGGTGAACACCATTGATGGGGAAGGATGTTTGGAAATCACAAGCCCATGAGCCCACAGATGGCAACAGTGGAACTGAGATCCCCACCCATGGGCAGTCACCACTGCACCTTCACAGCCCAGAGGGTGGCTGTGCTGGGTGCTGCGTAGGAGGGGCAGGCTCACTTGTGAGTTGCGCCACCTGTGCCTCAAGCTGGCATAGAGGATCAGCAACAGAACGCTCGATCTCCCTATGCACCACAGCCCTGACTGTTCAGAGGGTGATAGGTGGCCCTCCTCTGCCCACGCTTGCATGGGGGACAAGCCCCATCCCCTGCAGCGCTTCCACCCAAAGGTGGCACAGGGCCAATGGAGGAGGAGGTCCCAGGCTGGGCACCAGACCTGCTGGTGCCAGGTGCCATGGCCAGCTGAGGTGGAACAGGTGGGTCCGCTGGGACCGGCCTTCCCATACGTTCTATGTTTAGGAGAATTTCATGAAAATATGGGTTAGTAACAGTCAACAGCATTCCAAATTAGTTATAACAGCATGCAGAAGTGTTCCCATTAACCCAACACACCAGAGTTCCAACAGTTGAACAGCAAGCATGACACATGCATATATGGGACAACAGTGGACATTGCAACAGCATGCATGTTTAATTGATGGCAACAGGCCACCATTATTGCGGTATTTGAACAGGGCACATGCATCAAAATAAATGCAGATATTTATAAACCAATAAGACATATGTCCCAACAAATGTTTTGAGATTAGACATACCCATTGAGGTGTGGAATTGCATTTTTTATGCACATACAGTAGGGTGGAAAATGATAGCTCCATTAACAACTTATATATCCTTCTAGTTTACATGACATTCCTATTGACTTCAGTTATATGTCCCCTACATGTATTATTACACTGCGCAATTGTCCTTAGATTGTGAAATGGGTCTTGCTAGATCTTTATATACATGGGCTGTATCTGACATACAAACTGTCCGGGATGCAGATGTTACTGCTACATATTTTGTAAGTTGCTCAGACACACTACTGCTGAGATGGTACACTGACAGCTCTACTTTCATATACTTATCTAGATATGTGTAGGTGAAATTATCAGTTATATGTTAACAGTTCCCTACATTTCTGCCAGCAAAATGACATTTCTGGGGAACATAATACCAAGCTACTCATGTGCCAGATTAACCTGCACATGCTGGGCATGAACCAACAGTTGAGGACTGTGAATATGCTTAAAAGCTACTGGCACTCCCTTCATCCACTTTATATGGGCCTACCCAACTGTGTGTTCACAGCACTTAATACAACAGTACTATTTCTATAATGCAAGAGTACAACAACATATCAGAGAAAATGACACAGACACACTCCAGGAATTATACCTTTATTAATGACTTAAAACACTTTTCTAGAGGCTCTCTCATTTATTTTATATGACAGTACATGCAGAATAATTATTAGAGAATTAAACTGCAGTGGTGGTGCTGCGGTAGCGTTGTCGCCTCACAGTTAGATGTTGCCCGTTCGATTCTCAGTTAAAGTGTCTTCTGTGTGGTGACATGCGTGAATGGGCGTTCCTTCATTGAAGGTTGTGCATTAGGCCCGGCAAGCCAGCATGTAAAAATCTACTGCTAATCATTAGCGGACCGGAGTTTCACTGTGGCAACCCCTAACTGGGAAAAGCCAAAAGACACAAACAAACAATTATACCTTTATTTATTGTGTTTAAACACATTTTTCAGGCTCTCTCATTTATTTTACATAACAGTACATGCAGAATACTTACTAACCTGCCTGGTGGTGCAGCCTTAGCAGCCTATCTGCATAGGCTTGCTGATTCACAGCACAGACACCTGCAGCTGTGAAGTAATTGAAGTGATATTGAGACATACCTATCCATAGTATACACTAGAATAGCAATTCTTACATACTTAATTCCATGGCTACTTACTCAGTAGTGGGGCATTGTTCATCCCACAGGCCTCCTGGATCCACTGGTCCAGTTGATCTGCCTTGCATCTTCTCAGGTCTGCATGGTGGTGTCTGACCTGCTCACCAGTCCGAGGGACGCCTGTGGCACTGTTGAGTTCATGAGCTAGACTGTCCCAGGCTTCCACTTTGTATTGGGTGCCCCGGTACTGGCCCCGTAGAAGTCTATCCTCATGATGGTGGACAAGGAGCCAAACCATTACTTTGGACTCTTCAATGCCCCAACGTTGCACTCGAAAACGAGATCCCTCTCCAGCACCGGCCATTGCTGCCTGCAGATGGGAGCTACAACCAGTTATGGCTAGTATTCCCACCTATGGAGATTAAATATGCATCATTTCCCGCACTTATTTGTGATTGGTCAGTTTTGAAAAAAACACTGCTGAAGGTACGCCTGCTTAGCAATGGGTAAACTTACATTGATATGTATGTGTGTGTTGAAAGTGCATACTTATGAATAGCTGTCATGGCTTAGTGGTTCAGTACTGTGATTATGGTGCACAGTATCCCGGGTTTGAGGCCTGTCATTTTTTTTTATTTCACAACTGGCCAGACCGGCTAGGAGGTGTGGCTATGTTCTACCGACTTTGCTCTACGTTGCTCTACATTGCCCAGTGTTGCTCTACGTTGCTCTACGTTGCCCGATGTTGCTCTATGTTGCCCAATGTTGCTCTACGTTGCGCTGGTTGGCGCGATGCGCAGCTCCACGCAAAGCTATTGTGCTAATTAAAGCAGTGCTAAGCTATGAGCAATTATATTGACATGTGCTTAATACTGGTAAACTTTGCTTAGCAGTGCTTCACATTGATTAAGATACATTACTTGTGCATTCATCAGTATGCATAACCATTTCACTTTCTTATATATATATATATATATATATATATATATATATATATATATATATATATATATATATATATATATATATATATATATAAAATTCGTTCACTACTACATAGGCCATTTCAATGCTTTTTCATAAAATTGAATTGGTAAATGGCAGGAATTGTTTTCATATATGGATTTCCAATAGGAAATAAAAAGGGGAGTGGTGGGACTCAAACCGGGAATGCCTCCTCTTAGTGTGAAGATTCTACCACTACGCTATTGCTATTTTGCTTCATTTGCATATAAGTTTCTTATTATCCTCTTCGATGTCTTACTGCTAACTGTAGCTAAGCAATGGGCAAACCCGTGCAAACCCGTGCAAATATGGGCAGCTATATTGGGAATAATAAAAAAAAAAATATTTACATTTTATTATTGTACTGGGGTTTAGACTGTGGGGGAGTGTAGTGTTGGGAATGTACACATTTGAGCGGACTCGCTCATGTCAGTTGACATTTCCCTATTGTGAGACTTGCAGGGGCATGGATTTTTGGACTGCTCGGCAGTCCGACACACCCCCTACACTCGTGCATGTTCCATGTTAGCCTTAGAGTCGAGGCAGTACGCCCTCATTAATATGCATGGCGCGCTGCCATCTTATTCTTACACTGGCGTTTCCGTGTAAGCCTCCTCTACTCTTACACGGAGGATTCATGAATCCTGGGGCATGACTTTTGCTGCTCTATGGAACTAGGGCACATTTCTACCCCTGGGTTGTATGCATTGATATACACATTATGAACAATTATTCTTTGCTTAGGACAGTGTTCCTCAACCCACCAGGACGTCCCATTATTTCAGCTTGCAAATATTTCTTACATGGAATTGGGCTTTTGTTACATAATATTTTTTTACCATATATCTTGAAAATTCCATCCTATATTAAGGATAGTTTTGATTTTTTGGATAAGATTTCTCATGTTAAGTGGAATAAAAACATGTATTGGATAACGTTGGGTGTTAAAAGTTTATATACATCAATCCAACATAAGGATGGCCTTCATGCTATAATGTAATTTTTGAGGGATAGCCCTTTAACAAATTATTTGATTTGACTTATTTTTGTTTAAGTAATATTTTTTTTACATATAATAATGATATTTTTAGGCAAAAACAGGGAACATCCATGGGGGCACCATTTGCCCCATATATGCAAACTCATTCATGGCTTATTTTGATTTAGCAAATTTGTATAAATATAATTTTGTTAAGAATTATGTAAAATATTATTTTCATTTTATAGACGATCTAATTTTTATATGTGAAGGGGGTAAGAGTAAATTTTTTCAGTTTGTTGATAATTTACAACAAAATACATTCAATTTGTCTTTTGATGGGCTACAATATGGAACCCATGTCTTTTATCTAGATCTGACACTTAAGAGTTTGGATAATGGCAACATTTGTACTGGAGTACATAGGAAATTCTTCGATGGAAGCCAGTACCTGTATGCTACTAGTTGTCACCCCCCCATATTCTATCATCTTTGCCATATGGTGATTTTTTATCTAGAATATCTAATGTTGAGACAAATTTGTTGGAAAAAATATATAATACTTCTGTTATGTTTTATAATAGAGGTTATAGTAGGAAAGCAATAGAAGAAGCTAAGCAAAAACTTTTTGTGTTAAAATCAAAAAACAATGTTAGTGATAGGTTGTGGGTCAATGGGGGGTACAGAGAATGGAGAAAACAAGAATGAACAAACGTAGTTTGTTAGCACATATAACATTAAACGTGAAGAAGTTAGTAGTATTGTAAGATATTATTGGAATTTTCTCCACAAAGATGGGGATTTGAGTAAAATTTTGAGTAAGCACCTTATGATGTCATACAAACGGGGAAGAAGTTTAAAGGACATGCTTGTTCATGGAAATTTTGTCTTACCAAAAAGTAACAAGTTTAGCTGTTCTATTATGCATATATATGTTTTATTTATGCTATATAATATGTAATTTTGAATATATGAATAAAATCAAATATGTAATAACAGCAAGTTTATATGTTACATGGGGATGATTGTCCACTATTTTTCTCAATATTGTGGTTACAAATATTAAGTAAAAAAGACACAAAAAGGAACATAAAGGACATACAAAATCACATATCATACAACAAATCAAAAGTAAGACAATTTTCAGATGTTGCTTGAGATTTTTTTGATGTATTAGAGAGATTGTTTTTTAGCATTTTTGTTTAGAGCATTTGTTGAAAATGATTTGAAATGAAATTGAAAAAAAAAAACTGTCTGAAAGAATTCTATTTCTGAAAGAAAATGATACTTGTCATGGAATAAAGGTGATGGAGTATATTATATAGTATTTTTTAATAATTCTATTTTGATTATTATGGATTGATTTTTTTGTGTAAAATTTATAAAATTTTTTATTTTTATTTGAATTTTCCTGGAAGGTTAGGTTTTTTGGAGGAGGAGAGAATAAAATATTTTTTTGGTCTGAACCAGTGGTCTTTTTTTTTTCATTGTTGCTAGTTGTAAGGAGCATTATATACCATGGATTGTTTCAGTAAAGTATCAGTTACCAAACTCAAGTTAACAATCCAAGTGCTCATAAAAGGTAACTGAAAAGAAATATTCTTAGCAGTGTCATTTATCCTTCAAATCCCAGGACTTTTGCTTCTCTATGGAACTTACAAAATGTAGGTATATAAAGTATCACTCTGGTTAGGACAGTGTTCTTCAAGAAATGCTTTTAACATACAAATCAGGTCTGCCTGCTGTAATATGTTTACAAGCAGCTTATTCCATAGCTGTGGTCCTAGTGCAGAAAGTGCCTAATTCACAATGATTTCTTTGGGGACAGTGGCACTTTAGTTTGAGAGGTGCATGGAGTAGAATTCTCAAAATTCCAATCAAGTTAGCATTTCTACAATATGAGGACAAAATTTGCAGTAGAGAAAATTTTGAGTAAAGTGCATGTCTGTACTAATGCAGCCTACATCTTATTTGTGCAGCTGGACCATTGCACTGAAATCAGTCAAGTCTGTGATTTTATTTCTATATAGTTCCAGTCATGAATTTAGCCATGTTGCTTTTGGATATCCTCTGGGGTACAGTGTAGAGGTGAACAATCTGATTTGCTCAAGGCAGCATGGAATAAGAAACAATGCTTTATAGCAGCCTCCCAAAGAGGAGCGTATGGTACATTCAAAGTCAATCGCACAAGTTTAGACATATGTGCAATTCAAAAAGCATTGCTAGGCATATGTGCAAGCCTCCAAATTTTGCAGAGAAAGCCATATGCAAATGAGAGCATAATGACATTTAAAACAAGAAATGTATGTAAATACTGCATTAATGGTACGCTAATCTGCACTTTTCCTCCTTTTCTGATTCAGAATCATGTATTGCTATGAGTGCACTTTGCATACACAGGTAATAAGAAGGTAAGCATTACCATTTCTATTCATCTTTTAGTTGGTAAAGATGTTTGACTGGGCAGCAAGTTTCACTGATTTGTGCTTTGAGACACTGAGACACTTGTTATCATGGTAACAAGTGTGCTTAGTGTTGTCTGGTGCTGACCATTTATAATTGTGAGGAGTAGGAGGTTCTTAACCACTTCCATGTGCATAGTAACACTATTGGGCTTTGTTGAACTTGTATGGCCACAAACTGGAGGAAAGCATGGCTTTCCTTTTCCTGTGGATACCAAGGTATGCATATCCTTCACAATACTTGCCACAGGGACTTTTCAGATTCAGTCTGGGAACACAATGGGTATCTCATAGACTTCAGCTATGAGGATATTGCAGTAATTCCTAGATGCTATTCTAGCCTGGATTCATGAGCATATCTATTTGCTGTAGTCATCACAGGGCAGAGCTACAGCTATGTATACTTTCTACTCTAGGATGCTTCGCTAAGATGTTTGGGGTGATAAATTGCACCCATCTGACTATGAGGGCCTCACCTGGTCTAGGGTGGAGAAGGACTATTGCAGGAAGGGCTATCATTCCATTAACTGCCTGGTAGTATAGAATAGTTTACTATCATAGTAGCGATCGCACTTTGTGCAAATTATCATTTCTACAAACCGTAGAAATGAAAACAAAAATAGCGACCGAAAAAAAAGTTGAACATGGAAGTGGTGAATGTTCGAATTTGACACAATTCGAACATTCATCACACTTCCGCAACTGCTATTACTGTGCAACATACAGTAAAGAACAATTTTGCAGGGGGCAAGACCCCCTGCACCCCCCCATGTGGGGGACACCCTGGTACTTATATATACAAACTCCAAGATCCCACTACAGTGAGGGAAAGGATACATTTCCTGATCCCCACTATAGTGCGAGCTGCATTAAAATGTAGAAACTCACAACATACTATTGAATGGGGCATTTCAGACTTCTGTCCAGTCACCCATTTGGTAGTAAACCATGTAGGATACACATGTTTGTATTACAAATGTCTCAGCCCAGCATCATGGTAGTACCCAGGATACTGCATAAACACCTAGTTGGTAAGTGGACCATAATTCATCTACTACTGTCATAGGCATTTTCATAAAGAATGACAAACATTTAATAATGAATCCCTCCATCTCCACATGCCCCCCCTTTCAATTTGTGTCTTGCAGGTGATTCAGCCTACACACATCAAACATAGATAAAGGCACCAGAGAGGAATCCATAGTGAGCTGCAGAGCAGCATCAAAACAGTGCCCTTTCACAGACCCAGATAGTCACTGAGCAAATGTTTGGCCTGCTTAAAGTTCAGTTCAGCTGCCAGTTTTCTGGGGCCCTGTTCAATATGACCTTCCTAATGCATGCAGAATGCTTACTGCTTGTTGTATTATCTAAAAATATGATTCTAGATCTGTCTGCTGCACTGGTGCCAAAACCACCTCTATCAGGACCCCCTACCAGTTGTGCAGTTGCCTCCCATGTGTCACCTGAAATCTGTACTAGTGAGGATAATGACGACTGACAGCCAACAGTAGTAGAAACGGCACCTGCTCAGACCAGTTTGTGCATGGTACGCAACAGCAGAAGTGAATCGCCAGTGTCTAGTCTACAACTTTGGTCTTGGCAAACACTATGTGACAGTGTAAAATCACAAGTATAAAACTTGGTGCATACCGTGTTGACTGTAGGCTATGCTGTATTGTGCCTGGTTGACTCACACTGTGCATCAGATATTTATCAACACACTAGACACAAATGTAAAGATGACATGGTCACAGCTGTTATAATTTGCACAGTGTTCCTTGGACAGAGACATAAGTTCTAGCAAATTAGTTGGGGGCAGTGGCTGGAACAGTAGCTATGGTTCTTAAGTAGTGTGCGTTTGACAACACAGAAACCCTTTACACATGACTCAGGCTTAATAAAAATATGTGGATGTTCTGCTTTTGGCTACCTAATTGAGTTTCACCCCTTTATGTGAAGAGATTGTAGGTATTAATATGATTTAATTGTTTCCAAACTTTTTAAAAACGAACAAGTGCTAAGTGGTTATAATTTTCTTTCTTTTCTTTTTTTTTGCTCCCAACAGGTAACCGTATATTTTCTTTTTTTTTAATTTATTACTGAAGATCTTTCTTGTTCTGGGTTTTCTTAAGCTGTACAAGTGCTCGTATGATTATAGTGTGCAGGTCACATCTGGACTATATCATACATAATGTCCTCTAATGATAACATTAGGAGTTGGGTGGCTCTGAGGGAACTGGAATAAGTGCTGCTATGAGAGCTTGACACCGAATTACTATGGTTGTATGATGTGTATGATGCTGCCATGACAGTGACTGTGCAGTGCGGCATGAGTGTGACTTTGACTGTAAGGTCCTTCCACATGATGCTGAAGTCTGATGATTTCCAACATGCTGATTCATGAAAGGATCCATACCCATGTATGCTAGAGTAAACTGGGCCTCCTGTGGTGCTTGCCCTGCATGACTTCAAAGCATGCACACATGACATTTTCCCTGCTCCACCGTGTCAGCCATGTGTGTCTGGTAAGTCTTCAAAAGTCTACAGACACAGACTGACATGGATACTGTGTGAACAGCTATATTCCACAGGAGAATCATCATGGCTTTGTCTATGGCTTGCACTATTCCCATGTACTGGTGAATGTCCTCACATAATCTTTCCAGTACTGTCACCATCTCTACCTGACTCTCAGTAGCAGTAACCTATGTCTGAACAATAGCCTGATACGTATGACACACAGCTGTGATTGATGCCTTTATCTGGCATCCCTGGGGACACACTGCATGGTGGGTATTCCAACATGACATTATTCTGTCCTCTTCTAGAGGTTCCACATGTGCATCCAGAAAGAGGTGGAGCTTTGTGGGGAAGTCAGTTCCTTCTGGTAAAATCATGTACTGAGAATGCACTAGTTATGATTCAGGCTTGCCCATGATGCAGTCAGCAGCCTGCTGAGGGAGGTGGGGGTGGGGTGGGGTGCCAGTACACCTTGTGACTGTGTGCCACTATCTTCAGGCTGTTTCATAAGTATGACAGAAATGGCATCATTCTCAACAGCCATCCAGCTATCAGTATCAGTCTGCTCTCTTGCACCACAATCTATCAAAAACGTTACTATTGTTTTTTGCATTATTCCTGCATCTGTAAACCCCTATACATGTAGTGGTATGGTTTAAAAGGAAGAACTCTATGCATACCATGTGATATTCCTGTGTGCTTAGGGAGCATTGGCAATCCTGAAGTACCTGCAGAAGAGGCACTGAAATAGGTATGCAATAATGGATTCTGTCTAATGTCATGTAGCTGTCCGAGTGTCCAAACTGCGATAGTGATGAACATTTTGTTGTACTGCCACTGTGTAATGCAATGGCAACAAGAATACATTCCACAGGAAATATATTTAAAAAGTTGTGTTTCTTATTTATTTACTTCTTTTTTTGCAGACCTGGTCATAGACACAAACACATATAGTGCTACACACACAAAATAAATGAGTGCAGCTAGGATTAAATGACCCCAGAAAGAAGAAAAAAAAACAGTTATCAGCACAAAAACTTCCAGGGTTCATACACTAAATGTAGGAGCACACTATGAAGTTAGAATCTATTGTAAGGTCTGCTGAAGTGGATGTGATGTCCATGAAAGCGCTAACCTAATAAATTACCTGGATTTTATTTGAATACCAGTTTGGATTTTTCTTTGGACTTGCTTTTACGCTGAGCTCCTACATTTAGTTTATGAACCCTGGAAGTTTTTGTGCTGACATATAGTGCTACATTTATGCTCACTTGCTAAGCCATTGATGATCTGAGGTAGACATTTGGTGGGGGTGGGAAGTCATGCTTGCACATAAAAAAGTGCTACGACCATAGCTTCTCAGAAATCTTTATTTGAATTTTTTTGGATAGGTGCACTATGTACAGGTGCCGTGCTTTCTAGGTTTACAATGCAGAAGGTGACTTATTAAGCCCCATGATAGGACTTCACCTGTCATTGGACATTCAAATATCAGGTCCTCATACTATTACTCTTTAAATGAACTAACTATGTCTGTATTGCTAAAAATACCATTTCTCTTATCCCCTTTTGTTTTTGAGACCAGGAAGAAATTAAACTCAACTGATGCACCTATTACAAGAGACAAAAGCAGCTGGTCCCAAAATCTCAAAATGGTCTCGCCTTTAATTTAATTACCTTTTAACTAATTTCCAATATTTACACATTTGCAGTATATTACTATTTGCTTTTTTTCTCACTTTGTATCCCTCTGCAGCTCCAAAACAGCCTGGAGCACCTGGGCTGCAGTACTTTGCACTGGGAGGGTGAGAGATCACAGCCACCTGCATGTCCCGGGTCTGCCTCATTTGGGTAATGTGGCAGCTTTTCCTCTGCAGGCAGCTTGGGTCATCAGTATTAGCAGGAGTAGTTCCAACTGCAGGCAGGAGTGGAGGTTGAAGTTGAGAGGGCACTAGAAAGGAGGTTAGACCCATGCCAGTGCCACCTGCAGTGAGTGGAACACTCACTGAACTGTAAGGGTCTGGACATCGGACCACCTGAGACAACCACATCATCACTGGAGACTGCTAGATGAGATGCCCTTGTGCTGGATTCTCAGTAAAGACCTCCAGGCCAGTTTGGCAGTACACCTGTCTTGTATCCCACTCCAATCCCCCCCCAGTATGTGCACCCAGCCACTGGGAGATACCCACCCACTGTGAGCTGTCCCACAACCTCTCCCATCAACAGCTGTCCATCTTCTGGTTTGTCTATCTTTCCTTCCATTTGTGAACACTGCCTAATGTGTGATCACCCATCTCTATCTGCATCATCTGTTTTTCTAAGTTTTTGTGATAAACCCTTAGCTTTTACATAATTGACATCCCTGTTCTGCCTTACTTATATCCTTCCACCATTCCCTTACACATTTCAGAAAATGAAATAACCTCAAAAAAAGTAATATACCCTCTTCTTCCATATTCTCCATATTCTCCAACACAAATGTCCGCTGTCATCCAACTGTCTTTCCGTTGCCTTTTTTTTCTGTTTTTTCCAACTTTCTTATCTATGTCCTTCCACCAATACAAATGAAATAAACTGGCATCCATCACTGGATACCTGCACAGTAAGGCTGCTGGCATAGTGGGTTTGTCCACCTGTCATGGTTGCTACATTAATGTACACACAGCTTTTTGTAATTAAGTTTCATAAAATTAGTGTAAGGCTGTACTTGCCCACAAACTTTGGCAACTTATGAAGTTACAGCAAGTTTGCATATGTTCACATTTCTCGTGTATGTGTGCAGATATTTTCTGCATACTTTAGTCAAAGTTGCATAGTTACACCTCAGCACAGTTTGCTTAGGTGGCTCTTTGCAAGTTGCGTACATGTACAAACCACTGGTCCGGACATACTACATTAGTATATTGGCAAAACACCACCATTTGCAGATTTGCCCAAACACTTGTGTAGTGTATGACTATGAATACCACACATTGTTCTTAAACCCTCTAACTCAGTCCTAAATTGTACTTAACTCTGTTTGTAACCCTTGCTATTTGAACCTTCTAGAGTAAAACTGTAATGTGAGGATGTATTTCTCAGAGTTAACTGAGTTAGGGCTTCCGTATCATAGTAAGACTTTCTGAATATCCCATGTTGCACATTTTAATTACCTGATTGCTGTGCAGGATTGTAACTTTTTCACTCTGTGGAAATTTTATATGCATCTTTCATGGAAGACACTTTAGGGAGTTTTCTGTCAAAGTAGAATGTGCTGCTGCTCAGTTCCATTAGTAAATGTTTTATAGTCATTTTCCTAAATCAAGTTTTGGATGAGAATTGTACACATTTAGTGTACAAAGGAGATAGTCACAACTGGGGGAAGTACAGAGATATCAAACTCCTCTCACTACATGAAAGTTAGAGAGGGTGACTGAAAAACAAATATGCAAAGCAGCAGAAAATAAGACAGTAAATGAGCAGTTCAGATTTGCAGTTCAACCGACCTTGGGTTTGCAGTGAGACAGACAGCAGAGAAGAAACGGGATATGAAGAAAGAGTCCAAATAAGCATTCCTTGACCTGGAAAAAGAATATGGCAAGATTACAAGAAAGCTGTTTTTGGCCGTCCTACCATGGTTAAAAGTCACAAAAACATTACAATTAGTGCAGGCT
The DNA here is from genome assembly GCF_019279795.1 of Protopterus annectens. Taxonomy (NCBI): domain Eukaryota; kingdom Metazoa; phylum Chordata; order Ceratodontiformes; family Protopteridae; genus Protopterus; species Protopterus annectens. The sequence goes on along the minus strand of NC_056730.1, from coordinate 505,690,917 downwards.
ATGTGCAAGGATCCAGTGCCACAAATACGAGCAGTGTCTGTCTCAGAGTTCCCAGTCAGAGGGGATGTGCATCAGGGTTAAGAAGTAAGCCAGCTGCTGTTCATACTGCTCATAGTCTATATTAGAAAACAGGTCAGAGGAACAACACAGCTGTAGTTTGCAGATAATGTGGTACAAAAAGCAGACCCCAGACAGGGCTTTCAGTACTTGGTAGGGGACTGGAATGTAAAACAAAAGTCACATGAGATGAAACTGAGTTCAGACAAGACAATAGTCATGTCACCAAAAAAGGGAAATAGGAAGCGGAAATGGAGATAGAAGGGAAAATAGTGGAACAGTTTAATACCTTCAAGTATCTGACATGCGGTATGGTTGAGGTGAAGGGAAGTCTGAATGGGGTGATTAAAGCTAGAATCAGAAGTGCTGCAGATAATTGGAATAAAGTGTTGGGGTAATGTGTGACAGTAGAAAGCCAAAGAAGTGGAAAATTAAAGTGCATAAACCAGTGGGAGGCAGGGCTTCTGTATGGCATGGAAACCTGGGCAATGAAGGCAGAGCAGCTGGGGAAGCTTAAGGTATTGGAGATGAAGTACCTGAGATGGGCAGCATAATGCACACTGTGGGACCGAAGAAGAAGAAATGGAGACATCAAAGTGGCAGTCAGAGCTGCCTCGGTTACACTGAAAGTGATGGATAATAGATTATAGTGGTTCAGTCATATAGGTTCATAGGTTCATAGGTAGATACTAGGCTATCTGCCCTAGGGCATTTATAAGCCTAGCCAGACTGTATTTGGCTTCCGCCTCCCTATTAGATTAGCCTACTGTGCCTCTGTAAAGTAGGTCACAGAAGGTACCCTTTTAAGATTAGTTTACTGTGCCTCTGTCTAGCAGGGACACAGGAGAGATCCCAGGGGTGAATTTGCGATTTCCCATCCACGTGTCCAAATTTCGCTTGAAGAGGGTCAGCGAGGGGCTATGTCTAACATGAATTGGGATTCTATTCCAGAGTGAGGGGAGCCTCTGGGAAATGAATCTGTCCCTCCAGCATGTCCTATTTATTTTTGTGCTGTGGTTTAGGTCCCTGGAGCGTGTAGCTCTAAGAGACTTGGATTTTTTGAGGTGGAGCATGTCCATTAATTCTGGGTTTGACATGGCTTTGTATGTCAGGCATAGATCACCTCTGAGTAGGCGGTAAGCAACTGAGTAGAGCTGGAGTTTCTTTAGTCGAGCTGCATAGGACATCTGTCTGTAGCCCATGATCCTCTTGGTGAGGTACTTTTGGGGTCTCTCCAGTTGCTGCAGGTGTCGGGTAAGGTACATCCCAAAGGGGCATTGTATTCAATTATGGACCTGATGAGTGACAGTAGAGGGGCACAATGACCTCTCTTGCTCTAGATGCGAACCCTTTCGTGATAAGGTGGGCTATATAGAAGGTCTTTCTAACCACTTTGGCAACATGATTATCAAAGGAGAGATTACTATCTACGTTGGTCCCCAAATCTCTAATTACTTCTTCTGTACTTAATGGATTACCACCTATGTGGTAATTTGTGGGCACCTTGTTTTTCCCAAAGGGGATGACTATGCACTTTTTAGCATTTAGCTTGAGGCCGTGGCTCTGGCACCAAGCATCCGTCTCTGTGAGACCCTTTTGGAGGATGCTTGTGTCAGCTAGAGATTTGATTATGGCCCCCAGTTTGCAATCATCTTCAAACTTTGTCAGCCATAATCCCCCATGTTAGCCTGAACCTCAGAGAAGTATATACCGAACAAGAGAGGTCCCAGAACTGAGCCCTGTGGGACGCCACTTGTAACTGGTTTGGATTCGGACATGGCACCTGCGATTCTGACCATGTGGGTTCTATCTCTGAGCCAGTTTGCAACTCATCTTGTGATATAGGGGTTGATATTTAAGCTGGTAAGCTTATTTATGATGCCTGAGTGGGGTATTGTGTCGAAGGCTTTTGCGAGGTCCAGGTAGGCTGTGTGGACTACCTTGCCCTCATCTATGGCTTTGGTAACTGTTTCAAAGAAATCAATTAGGTTTAAGAGGCA